>NC_049995.1:2762019-2763262 GCF_000003815.2 Branchiostoma floridae
CAGTGCATACTTGATATCACTTGAGGAAGGTATATTTCCTTACAGGTACCGGTAACCCTACACGGCAGTGCCGAGGGTTGGTGAGACAGTTGCTGGGGCTGAACGACACGTGTTACACGGAGCCGTGCAGCATCGTGGGGGAGTACCAGCCGCCTGTGGGGGACACCGTGTTCTACGCTACGGCAGCCTACTACTACGTCTCGCAAGTAGGCGGTGGCGTGGGTGCGGTTCCCAAAAACGGTACGCAATTATAAACAATGCTCAATCGGTAAAGTTCCGAAGTCAAACACAACCAATGTACGTAGTTCTCAGTTCCAACGTTTTGATGTCTATCAGACACCATCATCAAGGTTAGAATGGCTGGATCTGCTTCTCGCTAATACTTGTAGCCGATGTAGGTGGCGCTGCAGCAGCGAGAATGCTGTCCCAAACGTGGCTCAGTTTGTATCCCTCCTCATCTTTGTTCGTGACCAGAGCTGACTTTCAATCACAAAAATGCCCTTCTAGAACAATACAAGTAAAAATCCTAACTGTGTGGACCTATGATTAACACTCGTCTGCAAGACAACAGTACCTCTGACATTATGAACGCTGGATAACAGTCTTGTATGGGCGCTAAACAACAGTCTAGACTAGTCTAAACCTACTACGATATAAACACTGGGTAGCAGTCCTGTATGGAATAATGATAAAATTAACACTGAACTGGACAAGTACTTCAATTAAATGATTAATAGATACATTTAGCTTCATGTTTACTTCTTATAATCAATCATGTAGGTGGGTTCACGAGCGTTAACAACATCCAAGCCAAGACCGACGACTACTGCGCACTGTCCTACGCGCAGTCCATCAACCAAACAGGGGAGTACGGTTACACCAGGTGCGTCGCCGGGCACTACCTCGCAGCGTTGCTAGGCGACGGATACAAGACTGACGTAAGCGCAGCCGATAAAGTCTACATCACTGAGGAAATTAACGGTGTAGAGATTGGTAAGAAGCACTTTTAAAATGTGGATTTCCTGTCTCTATATCTATCTGATTATATACTTATTCATCCCTTAAGAGCTCTACACATCAATCAAACTTGACGGTCAAGTGTACTAGGAGTACGACTGTTACTTTTACCCTGAGATTTGCTATGTCTGTCTGTCTGTCTGTCTGTCTGTTCAGTTCAGTTCAGTTCAGTTTATTTATTTAGCCAGGAAAATATATCGCCTACTGGCGTTTTTCAATGTCTCCC
>NC_049995.1:2763673-2777013 GCF_000003815.2 Branchiostoma floridae
AGCATCGATGAAGGTTATACAGTTTTATACAGGTTATCAGTAAGATACGCCGAATAGCAAAATTACTCAAGCATCTGGAGAAGGTTCATAGTTACGGTATAAAACTTGTTCTTCAGCAAGATCTCCGATCCTCATTATCACTGACGAAATATAGCGAGTGCTGCATGAAATGTCCGACCGTTTCGAAAAACATATCTACAGTTGATTGATTGATATTTGGCTGGCCTAAAACAGTATTGAAAAGGGATGAGTGGAGTCTACGATCTCGGAATGCCTTGTTCTTTGCGGTATCAAAAAGTATATATTTAAGCCTAAGAGCTACATGAATATTTTAATCTATAAAGTGAATCATTAATGGATTGTTTGATCGATTTATGAATTTTTCCAGGCTGGGCTCTAGGATCTATGCTGTATGAGATGTACCTACTGAACATCAACTTCGCTGTCGGATCTGCTAGTCACGTGACTTCTACGTCACTTGCCTTCATTTTGGCCATCATGTCCCGGATGCTGAGCTTTTAATCCAATACATCAATACAACACATGGATACCTTTACTACTTTTAACTAACTGACTGAATGTTTCGAATTCTTAACGTTACAGGTGACTAGGTGGTACTTCTTATTGGTTTTAACAACTTTTAATGCTTTTGTACTTGTTATAGTACAACTTGATGTAATGATGAATTAAAAAAAGAAATAAAATGGTCATGGAATGATAAGTCTATTTCTACAATGTAGTGACTGTCTATATTGATTATATGATAGTCTACGATGAAACACTACGGTGCCTAGTAGTATGAATTCAGTAGAAACACATGTGTGCACATACACACACACACACACACACACACACAAACACACACACATATATATATATATATATATATATATATATATATATATATATATACATACACACACACACACACACACACACATATATATATATATATACAAAAAACAGTAACCCCAAACATACATCTGAAATAGAAAAAAATAGTTCTGTTATCTCGCGGATTGGTTGATTTGTACGAGCGATCAATGACCCCAACGGTGTTCCAATGTTTAGACTATTGATATGATACTGGCGTTTTTCGTCAGTGACACTAGACGTAAGACACCGGATGTTATCTGAAACGTCTGACCGTTTCCAAAACCATATCCAGTTGCTTGAGTAACTGCTTTCATTTTTTTTGTGGCATATTTGCATTTTTTCATTCCGTTTTGTAAGCCACGCTATGTTGTCTGAAGTTGCGCTGCCAGTTTGGGCACTATGCGCAGTAAGTTTTCATTCTGGACATCTTCTGAGTCGGTCAGTCCTGGTGAAGGCCACATCTTTAAAGCAAAGAAATCTGCATTTGAGTAACCCGAAGACTCACATTTCGACGGTTATTCTAAAAGATTCGTCCATTTTTTCATTTCAGTTCAAACCGAATTGTGCATTTTATTGATAAACAAACAATGGAAATACCTGGCAATTGACGATCCATGGGAGACCCTCTACACTAGCACTGATTACCCTGGAAAATAACAACCTATCATTAGCTTGTTCACTAGGGCTTCTTCGACCAAGGATAATATGTTCTTGCCTATGATAAAAAAATGCTTTTGGTAACGTATGTAGAAGCTAGAAGATATACATTATCATAGTTTAAGATTTGGACTGAAATCACATTTGGGCACGGACCAAAAATGCACTCAATGTTTACAAACAAACAATTGACCTTTATTCAAACAACAACACTTTCGAATTCGAAAGACTTTTGACACCATAGTGGTCATGCTAAAACTTATGATGTAGATATAGACCTTGTCAGCTCTTAAATGGCCGTGTATATAATCTAAACATTTTTTATGATTAACACACCTTAATTTGGTACGATATTTACGCCCCCTTGCGAATTAATGAGAAATCAGCACATCCCCCATCATAGATAGTTGTCCCTAGAATGAGTTCACGTAATTCAGGTTACGAAACGAGAGTTATTTCTTTATCTGTTTACACAATCAAAAAGATATCCAATAGAAAGTAACTCCAAACATAGAAAGTAACTCCAAACATACCAACGTTTGTAAAACATGCCACTTTAAAGTGTAAGGTTCAGATAGAGTGCCGTTTCAGTAATGACTGAGCTTCCAGTAAATAACAGCACTAGTCAGTTGAATTTCCATCTGTTCCAACATAAATGTGTAAATAGTCCTATGTGTAAATGTGGCCACCCTAACAAATCAACTATACATTATTTTCTACACTGTCCTCTATACAATGATGCAAGACTTGATATGTTGTCATCTTTAACCACTATGTTCATGTAGGGTATCTTACCATTCGACCCAAGACAAACCACTGAAAATATTGTATGTTCAACTCTACTTAGGGGAAATGCACTCTTATCTCCCAATCAAAATTGTATTTTATTTGATGTCGTATTCAAGTTCATCCAACAGACAGGTCGTTTTTAGTTTTAGTTGATTATATAGCCTTATTTGATTATTCCTAAGTTTGTAAACCATCTGCACGTTCATTCTGTTACTTGACTCCTTGTTTATTTTGACTTCGTTATCATTATCTTTTGACTATGTTATTTAGTGTTCGTTATTTTGTATGTGTGTCCTTATCTTTGTCATGTGTAAGAGGAGAAGACCCAGATAAGCAACTTTGCTTTTTGTCTAATCCTCATTAAATAAATGTGAAAAAAAAAAAAACAGCACTAGTCTAGCGTAGTTGTTAAATAGGCTTACTCACTTAACTGGCGAAGGAGAGTTATGTCTTGATCTGTTTACACAAACAAAAATATATCAAATAGAAAGTAACAACAAACATACCAACTATTGTAAA
Organism: Branchiostoma floridae; assembly: GCF_000003815.2. Taxonomy (NCBI): domain Eukaryota; kingdom Metazoa; phylum Chordata; class Leptocardii; order Amphioxiformes; family Branchiostomatidae; genus Branchiostoma; species Branchiostoma floridae. The sequence goes on from NC_049995.1 coordinate 2,766,515, forward strand.
ACATGCCACACTCAAGCGCAAGTTTTAGATGGAGCGTTTCAATGATGGCCGATTGACTGAGATTCCAGTAATACCCCCTTTCGGCTTTCCACTACGACGGCGCTCTCGCCGCGCTCTCTCTGCGACCTAAAATTTGACATATCCCTCAACGAATTGTATAGAAAAGAAACGAATCTTTTTACACTTTCTGTATTTGTCGTCTTTTCAGTCACACTTACGTTTTGTATGATATACCCAGTGTGAAAGCGAAGGTTACGCATATCCTATGTAGGTCGCAGTGAGAGCGCAGCGCGATCGCCGTCTAGTGGAAAGGGGGTCTATAGAACAGCGCTAACATTTTGTCGTAGTTGCTCAATCAACTCACTCAACTGGACGAAAAGTAGGCTATCACCCTTAGGGCCAGGCGTAGTCGAGGCCACCATATTCCATCGGTGGTAAGCAGGGCCGGGGACGAGTTTCTCCACCCTAAAACACCTGCGTTTCAACCCTAACCAGGTTTTTTTAGTACTACAGGTGTAGTACAATAGGCCTTGGTGGGGTAGAGTACAAGCGGGAACTTTCAGAGTGAGGTATCTGAGTTGGATTGCTGTGTTAAGTGTCTGCAAAGTTCATACACCTCTATCAGCGTGAGTGGACCGAATCAACCCACCCAGATGGCCTCTATGTGAGTACAACAATGTTTTTAGGACAAATGGTTATAGAATCCAGTCTAAGAGATGCTTTAATAGCTTATACGGAATCATCATGTACAAGACGATGCCTTAAGAATGTAATGGTTAAGTCTTTGCTCTAGTGTAGGGTCGATAAGTACTTAAATGACGTAATAGAGCATTTGGTAGGACTACTTTCACACACCTGTCGTGTATAACTGCCTTAAGAAATGTACACAGGTGCTCATTTGGACGCTTGACAGTGTTCCTTTGTATATATGTACACCGTTGTGCATTGATATTAGCGCGTCTTTCAATTTTTCATCTTTTGTTACATTTGTTACATTGTATTATTTTGGTTATCGTTCGCACTCGCACGTGTGTATGTTTCTAGTTATATAGACGATTCCTGACACAATTACATACACATTATAGGTATCAAGATTTGTAACCATAGTAAAACATTTGAATTGTGACTAGATAGTTTGGTATTTGTAGGATTTTGAGGAAAAAACTTAAGATCGCGAGGTTTGTTGAAATGGGCTGTCCCCTGAATTTGGGTCAGAAGAACACGATGCCCCGCCCCCCCTCCCTCCAGCAAAATACTGACATTGCATTATTTCTGCTGTACAGTACTACTAGTATATCTTTTTCAAGTCGCCATCTTGGAAATTATAGAACACAGATCATTCATTCTACTGTAACTTTTGCTTTTTTTCATCGCGTTCTATTTATGTAGTCTTAATGTGCATCAAATTCCTTCCTAATTTCAAAGATAACTACTATGAAAGCATAACCGTACGGTGTTTCTTGAACAAAGGCAGAAACAAAGCACCAAGAGAAAAAATCTAATGAGAACATCATAACAGACTATTAGCACGAATTTACTAAAAGATGATAATTCAAAAATGAAAATGAAAATAAAACTCATCAAAAGCAGCAAACTGAACTAATTTTTGACCTGGAAAACCGAAAACGAACACTTACACCAAATTCTGTTTCAGATATGTTCATGTAGTATGTAACTATCAAGCATGAACTTTCAGCTGGATTGTTAATTGAAGACCTGGGGTTGTTGTCTATCAATTGTATAGTATTTACTGACTGCCATTTAGGCACTCAAACGTGCGAAACACTCCACGCTTTGTGGATTATCGGGCAAATTATCGCCAATCCCTTCTCTATCTCTCAAAAGAGCTGAACACACTATAACCAGAAGAACGAATTCCATTGTTATGTTTTTCCATCTGATATCATTGAGAGTTTCGGTGGAGCTGATCAACAGTTAAGAGTTAATGACCCGCCCCGATGTGTATATAACGCCTGGTCCTTTGCTATAACCACCGAATAAAACTACCGAGTGAGCGAATGATACGAAACCTTACGTCGAACCGACGTCGTTTTTATCTCGAGCTCCGTGAAACGGAGGTATTGCTTTAGATCTGCATGTTTTCTTGTGTAGGTGTGTGTCCGTAATCATTTAGATATCGTTACGCGATATGAGGCGAATAACTTCAGACTGGCAGGATGGGAAGGTTGGATTGGCCAGGGTCCAAAGTTGGTCTCGTGGGCTAGCAAGACACTGCAAAGGCAAATATGGGGGGGGGGGGGGGCAAATTCACTATAATGATAAAACAAGAAAGTCACAACTATGGATAATATATTCGCGGAAGTATGGTACATGTATCTTCTATTTCGGGTTCCTCATGTTTAGGAATAGGCACAGACCTGAGAATATTTAAAAAAAAAGCACTAGGCAAAGTTTAAGCGCCGTACCCTTTTCGAGGCCGTATGGGCAGTGGGTTGTTATCCACTGTGTCAAGGGCTCTGTTATGGAGATTTTACATCCCTAACCGTAGTCAGGTAGCCATTTTCACACCTGGTAGAATAAAGTGCTTTTCCCAAGGGCACAACATCGGTGAAATGCCAGTAGATTCGAACCCAATGCTTCGGGGTTCTGGGCCACGCACGTTAACCATTACGCCAACAGAACGCCACAAAAGAACCCACTATAATTTTCAAAAGAATTAAGGGTAGGTCTCGCCCTGATATGAGTGGATCAAGAGTTTTCAGTCGCATGTCCACCTATTGTTTATCTTTTTCACCTTCGTGCACCCAAGTCCTAACCTTTGTGTTCAATCAAATGTGCTCAGCTTTTGGAATTCACCCTCTGGCTGTAGAGAAAATTACTGTCCGTCAGTACTGGACAATACAATGGACCGAGTGTTGCTGTGCTCCCGGTCATATTCGGTGTGACTCGAGGTATTGGAGCGAAGAATTGTATTTGTTCCACCACACCAGTTATTACGTACAGACACAGGGTACTGGCTTAGGAAACTGGCCCAACTGCCCGACATGTCAGGGTCGTGTGATATTTAACCCTTATATGCTCAGGTGCCCATATGTTCCAACTCTATTTTCTGTCGATCCTATGTGTACATGTTCCGTGCCCATATGTTCTGACGACCCTATGTGTTCCGTTCCCTTGTGTTCTGACCACCCTATGTGTGCCCCAACACTCCTAAGTTCTCACGCCCCTATGTTTCGGCACGAATATATGTTCCGACATCCATGTATGGTCCGACACCCATATGTTCCGACATCTCTATGTGTTCCAGTGCCCATATGTTCCAACCCTACTTTCGGACGATCCTATGTGTTCCGTGCTCTTGAGCTCTGACGACTCTATGTGCTCGGCGCCTCCAACCATTAGCCGAATTCGGCATAATCTACCGAACTGGAAAATCTACTCTGTCACATGGGGTGGGGGTCGGTGACCTGTGAACATTGGACAAATCACAAGAAATGCGTTATTGAAAGCACATAGGCTGTTTATATCGCTGTCGAAAATGTCATTTAGCTAGAGCTCGCGGATTTGCAATCGCATGCAAACACTTCTTTCACTAGAGTCAGAGGTTGTCATGCGTAGCTTGTGCCGTCCACATATTTATCAAGACTTTATTAACACATGCAGTGAACAGTTACCTAAACGTGTGTTCGTGTATGTATGTGTGTGTGTGTTTGACTTTTGTGCGTGTGCATATGCTTGTGTATGTTTGTGTGTGTACACGTGTGTGCATGCATATTTCTGAGTACATGTGTTTCGGGCGAGAATTCGAAGTGCATTACACACGTGCACAGACGAAGTTAGACGTAAGATTTTGTGAACACGTACTGTTCATATATAGGGCACGCAGCTAAAAAATTTACTTGTCGTTCCGATCTCAGGCGCCTGAGGGCGCTGGTGGCCTTGCTGCTGTGTCTAGTGTGGACAGGCGGGACGTTCGGAGCGGGCCATGGCGGGAACACTACCAACAACTCAGGTACGATCTTGGCTTTTAATTATCATAAAAGTAATGAAAACAAACAAGCAAACAAACAAATAAACAAGCAAACAGTAGAACGCTAAGTTGCAAATCCAAGAAAGCGGCTTTCTAGCACAGATATTCAGCTTTACGTGTACATGTAGATGTTAGCCTCTCTGTGTTGATTTCAACAGAGATTAAAATTGCTAGGCACGACTTGAAGCTTGGGGAGAAGCTTTCAGAAGGCATCCGCCATCTTTCTTCAGCTCTGAATGGTTAGTCACGTGACCTGCGAGACAAGAGTCACACAGGTCACGTGATGTGTTGTGTTACTTTCTCTTTTTTTCTTTCTTTTTGTTAGAATGTCGAGACACAAATGTGGATATTGTATTCTCATTGGACGGTTCTGGAAGTGTCACGGAAACCAACTTCCAACGAGTCAAGGACTTCGCCAAAGATCTCATACAAGAGTTCAACATCAACAGCCAGAACGGGACCCGGGTAGGAGCTGTCCAGTACAGCTCCACGATCCGCACAGAGTTCAAACTGAACCGGTACAACACCTCAGCAGAGGTCATGAGCGCCATCGACGGAATCAGGTGGTCAATGTATTACTTTGATAAAAAGTTTATTTGTAAAAGCATTCTTGAGGGCAGGTAGCATGAAAGGGGACGGGCAAATAGAGTAGAACAATATAGCATTTGTCTTCTCTTGCCTGAGAGCTATCTTTAAACTCTTTTACTTTTCTGTAATGTGTAGACTTTATGGTGTAAGGAGGAGGGTTAACTATTGTAAATGCTTTTCGATGTGTAATTTCTTGTGTCCAAACCAAGCGCATTATTATATTTCATGTAAGGAAGGCAAAATTCATCCCTTGGCTGCGATACTATTTTTTGCTTTTGGACAGACGTGGATAATGTGGTACTGCACTCAAGTTAGTAACTTATATCAAAAGTGCCATATACACAGTACAGACATAAGGTAAAGGTAATATTTACCTTTTCGTCCAAAGTCAGGTGCCCGTTTTTGCACCTGAGTTAAGTGAGGAAGGTCGAGTAAATAGTGCTTTTCCCAAGCGCACAACGTCGGGGGCACGGCTGGTATCGAACTCGGGACTCTAGATCCTGAGCCGAACGATCTACCGGTTACGCCACACATGACGCCACATGCTTTTTTAAAAATCAATTAACCATTTTCTATGATTGATTGATCAGGTACTTGAGAGGAGGCACGTACACGGGCGCCGCCTTGCGGTATCTATCAGACAACATCCTCACTGCGGCGGCAGGGGACCGTCCGGACAGGGCGAACATCGTGGTGCTGGTGACGGACGGGCGGTCCTACGACTCCGTGGTGACACCGGCAGAGGACCTGAGGAGTAAGCGGGTGCAGCTGTACGCTGTCGGGGTGGGGAAGGCTGAGTACGCCAGTCTGTTGGCCATCGCTGGGGATCCCGAGTACGTGTACCGGGTCGGCAGCTTCGCTAATATAACCAGCCTGACATCGGCGGTGCAGGAAGATCTATGCGGTACGTGGATTTTTTTAAAGTAAACGTGAAGTTAGGCGATAAATTACGCCCGAAAACGCCGGCCTAGATGTCAAATCTAATACACACACCCTCCTCCGTGACATACACAATATACTTTGGGGGAGGCGTTTGTTAGCCGGGCAGAGGTTTCCACTTTTGTGGCGTTACCTCTAACCACGTGCACCTGTCAACCAATCAGCGACTGTTTTCTTTTGGCAAATTCGATTCTCTGGTTGGTTGACAGTGGAAATCTCAGCCCGGTCAAGTATAATTACCTCAAGGTGTTTTGCAGAAGTGACGGGCGAGGTTTCTAATTTGGTAAATATTGTATAGGCCCCTGTAGCGGGCGGCCGCGGCTGTCATGCCTCCGCCCTACAGTTAGCGCCTGCGGTGTTTTCAACCGCTTTTGTACCACTATTGTGCAATATAAGTGTATCTGTTACTGTCTGCTGTCTGCAAAGCGTTCGTTTACTGTTTGAGACTGGAAAACAGAGGAGTTACCGACAATTAGCCATGTCCGGACTGTTCTGGCCTTCATGGATAATGGCGTCCTCAGGAGTGCGTCGATACTCAAGTGGGTTACGTCGGAGCCTGCGTCCTGTGATCGCCCCGCTCGACTCTCATGTCAAGAAGTCCCTGCTCGTCAACGGACTGCTTCGGCGTTGCAGACCCCGGGGAAGGAAGGCAGGTAGAAGTGTCTTACGTAACATTCCTACCATCGAGGGACATCGCCCTCCCCCTTCTTTGCTTGACCGATTCACATGCAAATCAGACAGTGCGACACCGGTGATCAAGAGGGTCAGGGTATTGCGGGAGGTATCTGTGGACTGCGCCTCTCAAAGCAACAGCTGTGAAAAGGGCAGAGCAATTCCATCACTCCTGTTGACCAATGTTAGGTCAATTGGGAACAAGAAACACGAACTAGAAGCGACAATTGAGAACTATGCGGCACAAATTGCATGTATCACAGAAACCTGGGCAACCCCAGACATCCCTGACAATGTTATGTCAATACCAGGATACAATCTATTCAGGCGGGATCGGCCACACCAGAAAGGCGGGGGGATTGCCGTGTACTCACATGTTGACATCCACGCTCGTAGATTGCATGACCTGGAAGACAGCAACTTAGAAGTGATCTGGGTTCAACTTCGACCACAATGGCTTCTCAGGACTATCCCAGTGATCGTGCTCGGTTTGATTTACCATCCTCCGTGCAGAAACAACAAACAAGGTATAGATGAGATGTCAACTCACCTGGTAACCACAGTGGACAGTATTCACAGCCACCAGCCCCAAGCTGGAATCCTGATCTGTGGAGACCTGAACGGACTACCACTCCGACGACTACAGGCAGCTCATCCCACCTTAAGACAAGTAGTCAAACAGCCTACAAGAGGCACAGCGACCCTGGACGTTGTTATCACAAACATTGCCCAGTACTACTGCAAACCACGGGTCATCCCGCCAGTGGGGAGTAGTGATCACTGCTGTGTTGTGCTTCAGCCTGAAAACAGCACACAGCTGCAAAGGAAGAAAACAGTCAAATGCTGTCGCAGGGTGGTGACCAATGCAAGGAAAGTTGACTTCGCACTAGCCCTAGCCGGGACGGATTGGACGGCAGTGAGTGATGCTGTGTCTGTCGAGAAAAAGGTTTCAACCTTTTCCACCACCATCAATGCCCTTGTCGAAAAACACTTTCCTATGCGTGTTAAAATCGTACATAAGAACAACAAGACCTGGATGACTGACAGGGTCAAAAGGGCGATCGTCAAACGGCAAATAGAATTCCAGCGACATGGTAAATCGCCCATCTGGAGAGGCCTCAGAAACAAGGTGAAGACTGTTGTACGACAAGCCAAGAACTGGCACTATCGCAACTATGTTCAACACCTGAGGCGCGAACATCCAAGCAAGTGGTGGTCAAGCATCAATAAGGAGCTTGGAAGAACGTGCGAGAGGTCTGGGTCTGTCACAACAGATGGGCCATCTGCTGTGGAGGTGGCAGAAAGCACCAACAAGCACTTCTCCGAATCTTGGTGTCAGGGCCGGCCACTCTCATTGTTCCCTCTCCCACGTGGAGCCAGTGGTCATGAACTCTGCTCGATTGGAGAAGTAAAAGCCTTGCTGAAGTCCATTAACCCCAGAAAGGCAAGTGGTCCGGACGATCTCCCCAGCTGGATCCTTAAAGAACACGCTGAAGATCTTGCACCCATCATAACTCACCTCTTCAATGCCTCGTACGAAGACGGTACAGTGCCCCTCATATGGAAATCAGCCAACATTGCACCTGTCCCGAAGTCTGCGGGAGCAACTGATGTTTGCGACATGCGACCCATTTCTCTGCTGTCTGTGCTGGCTAAGCTGATGGAGCGATGCATCCTGAAGAGACTTCTTCCTTCCTTACGCGCCGTCATTAAAGACCAGTACGCGTACATGAGGGGCTCTTCAACTACGATCGCTCTTGTGCGTATGGTACAAACTTGGCTAACTGCGTTGGATTCTAAGAAGCCAACCCTGGTCAGAGCTTTGTTTGCTGACATGTCTAAAGCCTTCGATCGAGTCGATCATGCCATACTGCTACAGCGTGTGATCGATATCCAGGCTAGTCCACGCATGGTGTCTTGGATCCACAGCTACCTCAGCGGTCGGCGTCAGAGGGTAGTAGTCAACGGCGTGGCCAGTTCCTGGAAGGAGCCGACATCTGGTGTTCCACAAGGTGGTGTACTGTCCCCGTATCTTTTTCTGCTCTTTATGAGCTCGAGGACAACAGTACACCCTGACACTATGAACGTGGGCTACGCGGACGATGTCGGAATGTCCAGAACTCTTTCACTACCTCAAGCCATCGTAGATAAATCACTTGAGGAAGAAACATCTCATCTCGACTCGTGGGCTGACACCAACAACATGTTGCTAAACGGGAAGAAAAGCCAACTGCTACAAATCTGTGTCTGCAGATCTGTTCCCAGCCCACCAAGGTTAACCCTTGGGGGTGTGTGCGTTCCGTGGGTCGCGTCCGCAAAAGGTCTGGGCTTCATCTTGGACAAAAACCTCACCCTGCAAGAGCAAGTAACCTCAATGGTTACTAAAGCCTCCCGTAGACTGCACTTCTTGAGACTACTTGCAAAGCAAGGGACCAGTGTCGCCGACCTAGTGACTATCTACGTGTCCCTCGTGCGCCCAGTTCTTGAATATTGTCATGTCCTCCTTGTAGGCTGCAGCAAGGAACAGGAACGTGCAATGCAGAGAGTCCAACAGCGAGCTCTACGGATTATCAGCCGAGCGGGCAGGCGCGATGTGCCCGACCTGCCCACCCTCCAGTCGCGACGCGAGGATGCAGCTGTCAAACTATTCAGACAAATGTTGGATGTTGAGCATCCCCTACACGACCTGGTCCCACCTTCCAGATCAACTGCCACGGGACTATCACTGAGAAACAAAAAAACTATCTCCATCCCCCCAGCTAGAACTAAGAGACTTCAGAACTCTTTCTTGCACACAGCCATCAAGCTGTACAATAAGACTATAGATACTTAGCTTTTAATGATGGTGGTAATGATGATACTCAATGTTAGGGTTGTATACTATCTTGTGTAATTTTACATTGTTCTTATGTATATATGCGGACGGAGCAGGCTATACGTTTGTTGTACATTCCAACGCCATTCAGGCTACCACTATGTGTATGTCTGTTATGTTGTGAATCAATAAAGGAAATGAAATGAAATACAAAGCAAATCGTATCAAAAGGAGATAACCTACTTGAAGGTCATCATCCACATAGTGAATTGCTTCCTATGTATTAATATCAGGGAACAAGTCGTGCCTGGAACAACCATGCTACAACGGCGGGACGTGTGAGAGTCAGGGGCAGGCCTTCTACTGCAGGTGTCCCCCTGGGTTCACTGGAGAATACTGCGAAATCTGTAAGTCCCTGTAACATATACTGCCTTGAAAATGAAGACTGAAATACAAATTACGTAATGCTATATGAACTGACGCTATATGTTGGACGTATCCAATAATTCGGGGGTGTTGTGACTTCCTATTTAAGGTACAATGCCGATAGGCGATACCATTTCAATTGTAAAGTGGACCTATAACTTTACCTTGTGGCACCCCTCCTAGTTTTGTCTCGATAGTCTGCATCGTCAAGGAGCTTCTCATAAGCAAGTTCTCAATGACGTTTGTGTGACGCTGTGTATAATAAAAGGAAATGAAGGACGACACAAGAAGTCGTGAATTAATTTTCTTCATTCCGTTGCTGTTGCTATTTAATAGAATAATCATTCGATCAATGACTCAAGCAAAACACGTACTTCAAAATTTTCGATGTCTGTTCAGTACATCTTGATCACGGAATGACCCAGCCTCGAGACTAGGTCCGAGACTTGCGTAGACTACTATCTTACTCATACGTGACTGATAAATCTCTTTAACGATGTTGTTGCTGCTGTTGCTTTGATAGGCAATTCTGTAATTGCGGACATGGTAATGATTTTTTTTGTAGGTAATTCTCTCAGTGCGGACATGGCGCAGTGTTCTCTTTACGGAGACCCACACTACAGAACCTTCGACGGCAAAAGTTCTGACTTCCTGGGCACATGTACCTACACCTTCGTCAGGCACAAGGTGACAACAGATAGCCCGCTCTTCAACGTGGAAGTGGATACGGAATACGAAACCGGGAATACTAAGATGTCATACGCACGGGCGGTTCACGTAAATGTGTATGGACACCGTATATCACTGCTCAATGGAACGTCTGTGACAGTAAGTGTAGATGCACATGTACATATTTGCGCAAAACAGCTGCTGATATACAGGGCTCAATTTGTTGCCTACACTTCATGTGATTGTGTTAAAGAAAGAATTGATCCGAGAAGCTTACATAAGATAACACAAAGTAAAATTTATTTTTATCTATTGGTTTGGCTGTTCAGAAGGCACAGCCAGGGCTACCCAACTAGCCTATGGTTATTACAAAGTGGTTAGCCCTGCTACAAAAAGAGA
>NC_049995.1:2777113-2804317 GCF_000003815.2 Branchiostoma floridae
GTAAAACGGTAGACGGATGAGGCGCCTGAGTGGAGGTTTGCCAGCCTTAATCATTAAGTTATAAATGATCCAATAGCGTTTTGGTACTGAAAACTTTCAAAAAGGAGATGTCGGCTGAACTCAATCTTGTCAGGTTTATACAATGCAACTTAACCTTGTATTTTTGATAGCAAGAATATCCCTCAATAGCATCCACACGTCGCCAAAGTGATTTTTTGAAACCCATTCTTGTTTGCAGCTGTACCGTAGGAGGTGACGCCACTCCATCCAGCTGTTCGTTCAACTTCGCCGTCTCAGCTCTAGCCTTCAAATGTTCGCTTCTCGGCAACCCTGCCGCTGCGTTTAACCCTTGTCACACCACCCTCCCTTTCAACGGGTACTACCAGGACTGCGTGAACGATGTTTGTACGGCAAATACCGGGAGCAACACGGAATTGTGCAACAGTTTGGAGGCATATGGACATCAGTGCGGGCGAGAAAACATCACGCTGGGAGATTGGAGGACCTCCCTCGCTTCACAACAAGCGGACTGTCGTAAGTTAGCGTTCTGTTCTGGACTTGAGCAAGTTAAGAAATTGTTCATGAAGTAGCTGAGACTGAGACAATAGATAGAGTAGATTTTATACCTGCTGACGCTTCGCTGTCATCACTTTCGTCGGCATGGCGATAAAGAGTTGTTCTGCTTGGCAGTTCAGCTAGGTGTCGCTGCTGCACTCTGAGGATTGCGGTCCCCAAATGTTGTTGACAAACATCATGAGGGGATACAAGATGCGTCACGTTTGGGACTCTTTGGCATTCTTTGCGTTGCAGCAGCGACACCTGGCTGCAGTACAAAGAAGCTCTAATCGTTTGCCAGGAGGAAGGTGACAGACAGCTCACTGAAATGTCGGCAACTAGATTGACACATACTGGTTGATCTTAACGTTAATGTTACTATAGTCTATAGCTGGTGATCCAACATGGTGCATACATGAGGGTCTGCATGCTCTTTTCCGTAAGGCGTAGGCAGCCTATTTCATTTCCCGTAATTCGTGGGGCAAACCATCTTATCTACGTAGTTCGTAGCGACCAAATTTAGCGTAAATGCCTTCCTTGATTTACCGTAATACGTAGGGGGCTCTTCTGAATTCAGCGTAAATCGTTGTCTGGACCCCCATGCAGACCTTCATACATGTTCATTGCATGACGTCAAATGAAAACCCTATTGTCTTTCAGGTATAACATGCCCAACAGGTAGGAACCTCACCTACTCCTCATGTGTGAAGGAGTGTGAGCCAACCTGTATCCTGCCAAAAGGACCACCCGGGTGTGACAACACAGTGTGTCTGTCCGACGGGTGTGTGTGCGAGAGTGGACTGCTCCGCAGCGGGGATAGCTGCGTAGCTCCTGAGAAATGTGGTTGCAACCAGGGCGGAGAGTACCATACGGTAAGGTCAACGAAGAAAACTGATCAAAAGGTCTTTTCAGGTCAATTACAAAATGTGCTTGTACACAAATGATTGCAATCCAGGGTTGGACAAGTTTTCTCAAATTTACTTGTCCTATCGGGCAAGTACATAAAATATTCACTTACCCAAACCAACTTTAAACTTGCCCAGAATTCAAATCAAATTTGTCTATGAATCTTCACTTCCACCGGTAGAATTCTTTTATCATAGGCTCCATTTTTCTGTGTCGCCAATGCTCAATGTCATGACTCTGAAAAGTAAGAAGTATATCAAAATCTCCCTTGTAGAAAAATCTTGCCCGATCGATTGGGCATTATTTGACATAATCTCATTACATAGAGGTATTGAATATAAACCTTTTGACTATTCTTAAATAGAAATTGTTTTCAACTATCTCTCTGTTTGGTAGGTTAACACCAACTGGGGCAAGTCGGACCAGGTCCTGTGCCGTTGCTATAGCAACAACATCGTAAGATGCTACAGTGTGGTCTGTGCTCCCAACTTCTACTGGGGGATGGGCGCGAGCACGTACGAATGTCTGTGTCGACCTGGTCGACAGGAGCAGTGCACAGCTCAAGGTAAAACACTTTTAAGGTCACATCATTTTGAATTGGTAATTGCTTTGAATAAATTATATGTTTCTTAGATTATCATGGAAGCGCATCTGTGATGGTACTTAGTTGGTTTATGTACTAAACTTTCTTCCAACAAATTGTTATAATAGGATCGAATTTTCGACAAGCATCGTCGCCTTCTTTGGGATTAGTTGACTGATGACCAATCACTTCATAACGCCGCTGTCTCTGTTCAGTGATGTCTAAAGTACCCTGATATATATAGATTGCCACCTTGTCCTAACTTGTAAGTTATTAGATATATTGTACTACCTGATGTATGAATATGGTAAAAAGTTGGGAAAGGGTTCACTAGTATATGCCAAAAAAGCAGTTATTCAAGCAACTAGATATGACTTTGGAATCATAATGATTATCCAGTTGCTTGAGTTACTGCTTTTTTTGTCGTATCTTATTACCTGGATGTCTAACCTTCATCAACGATTACTAGTACACATTTATTTTTGAAATTAATGTTGTCTCTTCTTTTTCCATATATACAGCTGAGTGCTTCAACAAGAATGGAACAGACTACAGTGGCAAGATGTCCACCACAAGGAGCGGGCGAACGTGCCAGCGTTGGGACACCCAGCTCCCCCACAAACACAGTAAAGCTCTGCTCACACATAACTACTGCAGGAACCCAGGAGGAACCAAGGACGGGCCGTGGTGTTACACGATGGACCCTAGCGTCCGCTGGGAGTACTGCAACATCTCACAGTGTGGCAAGCGTGAGTACTTTGTTCACTTATATTTTTTTTTCTATTTGCTTTTGGACAGACGAGGACAATGTGGCACTGCACTCAAGTTTTGTAACTTAAACTAGAAAGGCCGGTATTTGCTTAGGAGCAAATTCAGCTATTTTTACTCCGCTCCTCCTTGCGAAAATGGACTGTTCCAAAATTGAATTTGAAAAAAAAAAGATCCAGTTTGAGAATGACTCGGAATTACGGTTCTTTCATACTAGTACTGTACAGTAATCACACTTTTATTTCTTGATTACAACACGCAAACAGTATGCTAGTGATTCACTCATTAACAAAGAAGACACCGTTGTTCTTCAAGAAAGAAAGTCGGGGTAAACTCAAAAGGCCGGCTACAAGCTCTATCGGCGAAATCTCAAAGGGCAGCTAATCAGACAGACTGACAGAAGCAGGTCGGTGCCGGGTAAAACACCCCAAAGCCGACCGCGGAGAATGGTACCCAGGCTAATAATATCGGGGTCCTTTTAGTAAATATCTCATGCACTATCATACCAAATTTCGGGTCCATTGGGCTTAATACCTGGGCACAGGAGGCACAATTATACAGTTCAGTCAGAACACCACCTAAAAACATCCATAAAATCATTTTAAAGGTATCTATAAAAAAACAGAAAAAATCGGGTCTGGGTATTGGCCCACTCTACCTTTGTGCCAAACTTCAGGTCATTCGACGCAGGAATGATGGTGTTTCTGTCATAATTTCATAATGTATGTGGGAACACTTCTTGCACTTGACTTTGCTATCCTCTTCTTGGTGTCTGTTGGTGCCACTTGTGGCCGGTTGACTATTGTACCTTCTTACAGGCCAGAGTTTCAGCACCCGGCCAATAATAAATTTAGCACTGTCAAATTGACACCTTCTATCAAGGCACAATCCCATGTGTCTGCACAACTGGTGGTGTATCCTCTTCATCCAGTAGAAAATAGTCTCCAATAAGCAGACCCATCGGTGCCTTAGAGATAATATAAAAGCTGGCAAAGGAGCATATGGAGATCTCTGGCCAAATGGAGATAGCCGGCCAAAGGGCTACACTAAGTCCCTTGCCAGCTCTGATACTATTTCTAAGGCACCGTAGGGTCTGCTTGGAGACTAGTAGAAAATAGAATACAATACAATGATTAGTATTTCCGAAGGAGCTTTTATCGATTATGATAAAAGCTCCTTGGTATTTCCTTTGTGTAGTTTCATGTACCACTCACCGCGCCATTCTGCACGCCCTGCTGTATCGCTAAACCCGACACTCTAAACTTGCGTTAATTAAACGTACAAAAACTACACAATAACGACGACAAGCTACCCAAATTTGTTACTGTGTTTGTGCATTGTAGCCAATTTTAAGTTAAACAGTACGATTTTTTACTTACTTTTAACAAATTTCTTCCCCGGCGACATGCTCTTCTGGTATGGTTAAGCTGCTTATTTGAAAGACACTTCCTCATTTGCTGTACCCAATCAGGTCATCGCTTCCGCTAAGTGCCGCGCGTATTGGTGACGCGGTAAATACATTTAGGCACAACTCACAGCTGCACCACATTACGTCACTCGCGGGACGTGACCATATATGGTGACACGCGCGAAACGCGTGAAACGCATGAAAATACACGTAGATACCCCGCCAAACCGGCTTATAAATCATTATGAAGTGATTTTGGGCCAAAAATGATAGCTTGGTTCTTTTAATAACTATCTCCCGCAGTATCATACCAAATTTCAGGTCATTTGGACTGAGTACCTGGGCACGGGAGGCAAGAATATATAGTCATGGTCAGAAATGGACCTAAAAACATCCATAAAATCATTTTAAAGGTATCTATCAAAAAAAGGAGAAAAAAGCATCTGGGTATTGGCCCACTCTACCTTTGTGCCAAATTTCAGGTCATTCGGTGCAGGAACGACGGAGAGGAATCACTTTAACGATCGCGACAGGAGAAAGAAAGAAAGAAAGAAAGAAAGAAAGAAAGAAAGAAAGAAACAGTATGAAAACAATAGTTTTACTCCCGAGCGTACCTACGGTACGCGGAGTAAAAATAATTAACAGTGCCACATACACGGTACAGACAGAGGGTAAAGATAGTCTTTTACCTCCCTGACCAAAGTCAGGTACCCATTTTTACACCTGGGTGAAGTGAGGAAGGTTGTATAAAGTGCCTTTCCCAAGGGCACAACGTCAGGGGCACGGCGGGGATCGAACTCAGGATTTATAGATTCCAAGCTGAACGCTCTACCAGTTACCCCACGCCCGACGCCACAATATACTATTACTTAGTATCTATCACCTATATTACTTAGTCAAATCTCGGGAACATGCCTGTCCTTGGTGCTGAACACTGTTTACACTTAGAGAACAGGCCTGTCCTTGGTGCTGAACACTGTTTACACATAGTGAACAGGCCTGTCCTTGGTGCTGAACACTGTTTACACATAGAGAACAGGCCTGTCCTTGGTGCTGAACACTGTTTACACATAGAGAACAGGCCTGTCCTTGGTGCTGAACACTGTTTACACATAGTGAACAGGCCTGTCCTTGGTGCTGAACACTGTTTACACATAGAGAACAGGCCTGTCCTTGGTGCTGAACACTGTTTACACATAGAGAACAGGCCTGTCCTTGGTGCTGAATGCTGGTTACCAAGGCATTTTTCACAGTATAAGCATACACATTATATACAAGTACATTTTACATTGTATATACATTGTAGAGTACAGGTCATCACTGCTATGGACAGGACTCTTTATGTATTTGTCAACAACAAAAAGTAACTTAGGCTAATAGTAAAAGACCAACAAAATTTGCCAAAATTGACCAGGTGGTCCTTTAATGTATGTAGAAGTTAGTACACACTTTGCAATTAAGGTAACACCCTTATGTTCGAAAGACCCCTAGCCTAACGCTAACATAGGGGCTAAGAACATAGCTAGGGCTGTGTTCCTCTATAGACCTCTTGTCAGTTGATACAGGTGATATTTCAGCAACTATGAACCAATTTCTATTCAATTCGTGGTTGTTAGATTGATCTTGGTCAAGGATCTATTAAACAAGTTTGTAAGGTAGAAAGTGTCAATAAGATTTGCTGTGATTTTTATTATGCTATGAGAGATATTGCAATTGCAGTGCACAATTTATGGTAGGATGTATAGATTTTAAAACATTCTTTTATTGCCTTTGTCAGTGTACTGCGAACCCAACCCCTGTAAAAACAATGGAACGTGCCAGGAGTTTGGCAGTGCCTACACATGCCAGTGTCCTGATGGGTACGAGGGAGACCACTGTGAAAAACGTAAGTATAGCATTACATGTCATGTGCTTATCAATTGTATAGTTTACCAGCATCATGATATTTGCATATAATCGATATGTCTAATCTCTCAATTTTTATTCTGATGATGATTTAGCTACCATGTTATATTGTATGCAGTACAGAAGTGATTAGTACTGTATAAACATGATAAATTATTTGGCATTATCATTTTCGTGTTGAAGAAACAGGTCGAAAAGTTTCCTAAAGTTTCATAAAGGATTTTCCTTAAAGGCCAAACCATGCATACCTTCACACGTAAACTTGAACTCTCCTGCCAAATACCAGGGTAGCACTGACCAGATTAAGCCCCTGGGGAAAATATATCTAGGTGTAATCTGGCCAATGGCATATTCTAGCCTGCTACACTCGCTACTCATACAGTACATGTAGGAAGGTATGACATCAGAACTTGAAGCAAAAGTCAAAAGATCAATTTGTTCTTTGTTGTATTTTAGTGTCAGTCTGTATACGGACGTCAGCTGGCCTTGATCTTGTCTTCCTATTGGACGGATCCGGCTACGTGACGGAACCCAACTTCAAGGTCATGAAGGAATTTGTCAAGGGCATTGCACAAAACTTCGTCGTCCAACCTGACACGACACACATCGCAGTGGTACAGTACAGTAATGTCGTGCGGAAAGAATTTGCGCTCAACACGTACAGCAAGACGGCGGATGTTGTTGCCGCCATCGGAAGGATCCAATACATGACGGGGGGGACAAACACGGGAGCAGGGCTGAAGTATGTAGGGCAGTCGGTCTTCACGCAGAGTACGGGCGACAGGCCTCGCAATCCAAACGTTCTGGTTGTGGTCACGGATGGTAAGTCATACGACAATGTAGCAGAGGCCGCGAGGGAACTCCGCTCGCGAGGCATCACCGTGTACGCCATTGGAGTCGGCCGAGATGTGGATCAGTCCACCTTGCAGGCCATCGCAGGGGGGAAGGGGAACAAGACTGTGATGATGACTGGCAGCTTTGACGGACTACAGGGTTTGAGTGGAGGGCTACAACAGTCCCTGTGCATGGGTAGGTTTTTTATCTCCTTTATACAAAAAGCCTTTGATTCATATATGGAATGATTGATTTACATATTTACATTCACTTGCACTTTTGGTCAAAAATTTAACATGTCGTAAAGCAAGTGTGTAAGGAAGAATTCAAAAGAACTTAATTCAGGATTAATCAATCATTCGCTGGCATCATTGGTTTACACGACCAATCCAATGTATTGTGTATAAATGAAGTCACTAAAAGCATCATGAAACTAAATGTTCTTTGTCATAATATCAACATATATGAAATGTACTATGATATAGACTTGGTAGTCAGATGAAACATAGAAAAAAGACCTGATTGGTGCATGCAGTAGTAAATGTGTTGTAATGATCTTTGTGTCATGACAAAATTTTCCCACTGCAGGAGAAGACGAGTGCCAGCCCACCAACCCCTGTATGAACGGTGCCACCTGCCGTGACGGGGAGTACAGCTACACCTGCAGCTGTCCACCTGGCTACACCGGCAACAGGTGCCAGACATGTGAGTAGCTGTCATGATTTATGAATTAATGATTGAGTGACTGAGTGTGTGGGTGAGTGAATTAATGAGTGCGTGAATCTTTATAGATACCAAGGAATGAGGGAAAAATGTATTGATTGAATTATCACAGTAACTATTTGTATCATGCACCTATGAATGAATGGTTGAGTGAGTGAGTCAGTTTATGTGTGTGTTTGTAAGTAAGTGAATGAATGTTTATAAAAACAACTTATGTACAAGATATAGCTAACAAGCTTGTGTAGATGTGCCAACTCAAAAACATTGCTTTAGTTAAAGTTTGTATCACAGTGACTATAATCATTGAAATTATATGCCAGCCTAAAAAAGGTGTGACTGACAAAACATTTCCCAGAGTCTTTAATTCTAGAGACATACTTTTCCAGGCACCTCAACTAAGACACCGGCCACCTGCATTGCTTGGGGAGACCCCCACTACCTGACCTTCGATGGCAGCCATGTTGACTTCATGAGCTCTTGCCGTTACACGCTGACTCGCGATGCCGCAACCAACGGGACACTCTTCAACGTTGAGGTGGAAAACGAGAAAGGCGGCGTAACGGGAGTGTCGTACACCAAGGCGGTTCACGTGTTTGTGTATGGACGCAAGATATCCTTGTACAAGGGCCCACGCGTGTTGGTGAGTAGAGATTGCATCACATTTTATGTAATTTGTACATGTACAGTTTCATGCCCTCTATTTCATACCCACTACTCGTTAGTATTTATATGTCATTCTAATTTGTAAAGTTATTGTAAGATGTAAAGAAATTCACAGTCTCTATGTCCTGTTTACTTAACTGTATTGTGCAATGCATTAGTCCAGTGGTCAGTGGCCTAGCCTCTGGAACTAGACGCTGTTTGGTTCCGGCTGTGTCACTCACCTGACATGTATGCTACTGGAAAGGGTTGCAGTCCTTTTGACGCTACATTAGGCTTTTCATTGTACTTAGGAGAGTTTTCCCGGTACAATGAACCTGTAAATACTGTTCGTAGCATCTGTCTTCTCTGTCACAGTGCGTGGAAGACTAGCTCTTCAGTAAGCTAAAAATTTGATCGATATCATTTTCACTATCACAGGTGGATGAACTGGAGTTTACGCCACCTGTCTCCCTACCCATCATGCCCCTGACCCCCTCGCTGCCCACGGGAGTGTACGTGGTGACCAATGGCGCAGAAACGGTCGTCAAGTCCGACTTTGGTCTGGAGGTGTCCTACGAGTCACACGAGGTCAGCCGTTTTTGTTTTTGCTTTGAATTTATTTACTCATAAGTTTTTCTCAGTCAAGTCAAACCTACATGACATAGTATGATTATAAATAGATTAAATTCCTTGCAATAAAAACAGTCATGATACTGGGCAATGCTTGTTGAAGGTGATAAATGTACAGTGATTTTTTTTTAGATCTATATCTATTCTGAAAACCAAAGTACAGGTTGAATTCTAATTTTTTTCTAGTAGATAGAGAAACCACTAATCTGATGTCCAAAAATGAATGGAAAATTTGTGTGTAGTCAAGGAAAACAATTCATATTCCACTGCTTCCAAAGAGATTAGCCTAGCAATAGAAAAAACTACATTCAAGGGCAATTTTGTATTGGCAACAGGATGATATTTAATTTAAAAGTTTTTACAATCATCATCATCTTCAGTTACCTGCTTGTCCCTCGACGCTGTCACGTGGTGAACACTGCGTGGGATTCTCGCTTCCACGCCCATCCTGAAGCTCATTTGTAGTCACCTGAAAGAAGAAGCCCCTCCCCTTTCGGTGACGTGTGCACTCTCGGCTTGCATAATCCTCAGTTATATTTTTTGCTTCGTAATAGTAAGACCTATTCCGTATAGCTCTGTCACAATTAGTGACCGTAGTTTGAGTTTACATAAGTCTGAGTGGTCACGCAAAAGTGTTTGCACATTGTTCTTTCATTTTATTTCATTTATTACAAAACCTTAGAGACACTAGTGACCATTGTTTTCTAGCAACTAGCAAGAGTTTTTGATAGTAACATTTATCATCTTCTTCCAGGTCCGAGTCACCCTCCCAGCCTGTTACATGAACAAGACTGAAGGCATCTGTGGGAACTACAACGGTCGCCCTGGTGATGACCTCTTGACCCCAGCAGGCACCACTGCTTCTACTGATGCAGCGCTGGGCAACAGCTGGCAAGTGATGTCATCAAGTAACAGGTGAGATACTTCAAAGATGCAACTGCACAATTGTCATGTACAGTACAGCAAGATGCATTTTAGGTAAAATGTTAAAAGTGAAGGCCCATAACTTGTAAATAGTTCTTATTTGGATGCTTCATACATGACGAGACATGTTTTTTTTAAGTCTTTGGGACCTTCAACCCTATTTTGCCACACATGTGCAGCTAGGACCACAAACAAGCTTAATATGCTTCCTCCAGATTTACATAGCATGAATCTTTTAATCTGCAGCACAGATGGTAGATGCTAGGGGGCTTCAAACATGATCCAGGCAATGAAACATGGCAGACTTCAACCCCACTAATACTGCTTTGCAATCCTTCCAGTCCAACGGACAAAAAAAGCAGCACTGAGAATCTATTTCACATTCATTAAAATCTTTGATGCCAAAAAGGTTTCTTGGTAGACTTCATGAACGACTGGAACAATCATCACAAGTTTTGATGTCTTGATGTTGTCTATTGATTTTTATGAAGGTGCACTCCTGCTACTAAACCAAACGTGACCAACTGCGGCACCCTGAGAGCGACGGTTTCTGCGTCCAACAAGTGCGGCATGCTCAACGACACGTCAGGGCCGTTCAGTACCTGCCACGCCAAAGTCAACCCGTCAGATTTCTTCTCCGCTTGCGTGTTCGACATGTGTTCCTACGGTGGAAATGACACACAGCTCTGCCAGAGTTTGGAGACGTATGCACACGCTTGTCAGCGGGCCGGGGTGCAACTGACATGGAGATCTTCCAGTGTTTGTCGTAAGTCTGTCTGTTAACCTGACCTCATCACTTAAGTCTCATTTGTGCTCAATTGTTGTACGATCGCAACTTGAAGGCATTCTTCTGTGCATGTGTCATACTGTGCATAGTTATTAAAATACAGTACAGTAACAGGGTGTGAGTTTGAAATCCAGAGACTGGCACAATGCAAAGGTCAACTTGGAGTTTGAGGTGGTAAAAATGGTTTTCCAGCGGAGGCTACCAGGCAGTGGTACAACATATCCATATGCTAGTCTTGTTCACTGTAGAGTGACAGGAAGTGATACTGTAACATGTTATTTTATGGACAAAAACTTTATTTTCACAATTGAAGACCTAGGATTAAACAAGACAAATGAGATAGAGGGTGGTCGGGCAAACCTGACTGTGTGTGCTGAACAGCAAAATTGATAAACAAATACATAAGCTCAAGGAGGCATGTGATTTTTTTAACACTTGTGTACTTTGATACTCCTATGATTAACTTCAATTTTCTTCTTTCCTTCTCTAGCTGTGACTTGCCCTACACACAGCACCTACACGACGTGTGTGAAGAATAAGAACTGTGTGAGCGGTGTCAGCCCCACCCTGCCCTGCAATGAGGGGTGTCAGTGCGACGACGGTTACGTTCTGAGCGGCCGCGAATGTGTGAAGCAGGAAGACTGCGGCTGCACTGATGTCGACCACTATCATAAGGTGTGTGTTTGTTCTTGACTCCCTTCTGGTGGTGGCTG
Organism: Branchiostoma floridae; assembly: GCF_000003815.2. Taxonomy (NCBI): domain Eukaryota; kingdom Metazoa; phylum Chordata; class Leptocardii; order Amphioxiformes; family Branchiostomatidae; genus Branchiostoma; species Branchiostoma floridae. The sequence goes on from NC_049995.1 coordinate 2,788,492, forward strand.
TTTCTTCGTATCCGAAGATCAATGGTAGGCAGACAGGTTGATTAGACAACCAATCTGCCTGGCCTGCACGTGACTTTTTAAGGTGAAGGAGGGGTGTGCACTTCCTTCACCACCCTCTCGTCTACTGGCGCACTAAGTCCTACAGGGACAGAACTGTTTTGCCACGTAAGACGGCCCCAGCAGATGCAGGTTTGTTATTTGGAGTTTCCATCTCCTAGGAGGACTTCCGACCAAGGATGCAAGGGTTCCTCCTACCCCTGACTCGTGTGTCATGGCGGGTGCGTCATGCCCGAACATGCCCCTATGGCCTGTCACCACAACAAAGGCCTGTCACTGCCACTAGCTGCAGCTATGTACTCATTTACACCTGAGTTAGGTGAGGAAAGTCGTGTAAAGTGCCTTTCCCAAGGGCACAAGATCGGTGACACGGCAAGCGGATTTGAACCCGGGACCTCTCGGGCCTGAGACCAACGCGCTCCCGATCGTGCCACGTGGTCCCACTCCCTTCTAAAACTCAGTTAATTAGTCAAAACTCTTGAAACACTGGAGAAACACTCCCAGCTAAAGAGGAGATATCTCATGTGTATATCTTCCCTATTTTCCCTAGTCAGAAGATTCCTAATGTTTGCTTTGGAGGACATATATCCAAAAGGTTTCCTAATTGCCAATTAGAGACTGTCATTCCAATGTGTTCCTCATGAGTTTAATAGTAATCAATTTCAGTCAGACATTGGAAACACAATAGAAAATGGCCCCAGTATGCCATCTACTGTATGACTGTGCTTGGCAAGGGTTTGGACCGGGTGGCCCCTATTTCAACTCCAAGACCAACTATAATGCTGAAGTAGACTTTATTTGTGTTCTCAGCATAAAAGCACTTCAGTACCATGGAAAGAGACTAAACCATTACACAGCTGTACATACTTGGATGAATTCTCGTTTGCTAGATGAGAGAAAAAATCTTGGGTCTGGGGGAAACCCTGATTAACATACATCAGAAATCAGTTACTCAAGGAACTGGATATGATTTTGGAAATGGTCCGACATTTCAGGTACATGTAGCATTCACTATCTTTCGTCTGTGACACTGATTAGGAAATACGGAAGATGTTTGGAAATGAAAGTTTTACAGTCACTTTGAATGAGTACTAGTGATTGTTTCTTTCTGTTAACTCACAAAAAGGGAGCAATGGGCCAGTCCCTGGTCTTGACACTTACTAATAGGTACTAGGCAGGCAGCAATCCTAACTGTTTCATTGGCAAGATAGAAAAACTACTTTGATTGTAAAATGTCTGACATGTTTTTGTTTTTCATCTGCAGTTGAACAGCACCTGGGGTCGGAAGGATCGAGTGCGCTGCACCTGTAACCTTGGTAACCAGATCACCTGCAAGCCAGCTCGGTGCGGAGCCAACTTCTACTGGTCACTGCAAGGCGGCAGGTACAGCTGCCACTGTCGGCCTGGACAGGACTGCAAAGGTGGGTTCTCTTTGTCATTGCTCTAGTCACATGTACTTTGAATTGTCCATTCACAGCTACAAACCCAGACTACAACCTGCTGACAACCATCCGCTGGAGAAGACTCCGGTACCTGGGCCACATTCTCCGCATGGACCCGTCCAGACTGGTCAGTCGCACCCTGAAGGCCTACAATGTATGTGTGCGGAGGAGGAAACCCGCCTGAAGGTTCCTTAAGCTTGTTGATGGATGGATTGCGAACACTCAACCTTCGAACAGTTAGCTGGACAAGCTAGGAATAGATGGCTGTGGACTGCTAGAATTAAGAAGTTATAAATTAAAGTGATTCTATATTATAGTTTTGTAGATTGTAGACATGTAGCATAAGGCCAAGGGTATGTAAAATGTAAGACATACATTATACATACATGTCCATTCAGGGATTGTTGACCTTGGTACTGCAGCAGCAAGTTTTGTTTTATATCTTTGAACTTGGGTATTCTGTGGTGTTGATTTTTAGTGTGGTGTAAACTTGGGCCATGTAGGAATCTGTTGATAGATTATGATGATATTTGGCACGTAGGAAGGTATTGTGACCCCAACTGTTCTAAAGCATTTATATCCCTCTGGTGGTTGGCCATGATACTGCAAGAGGGTTTCATTTTTATGTCAAACCTCCAGATGGTATTTTCATGTTAAACCCCCCATGCAAGATGACGGCGTGCCATTTGATGGTGTGCCATGTTGCGTCGTGCTAGATGATAGCATGCAAGATGACGCCGTGCTATTTTCTTTTCCGAGGACAAAATTTTGCAAACTGTGGTCCCAGGTTTCAAACCAGCTGCAATACTCACTACGACATAATAAAAGGAATGGTTAACGAAAGATCAGGATACAAACTGTAAAATATTTTTGCAATCCCCCTGCAGACTTCTGCTACAGAGGAACTGGTCTTACATATCGCGGGAAGGTCTCCACGACGGAATGCGGACGACCTTGCCAGAACTGGGATGCCCAGCTGCCTCACTCCCACAGCGGGTACAGAGTGTACTTTGAATTGTGAACTTTGAACTTCGCAGGCAACAGCCTGAATTGTGTTTGCGTGTACACATTGCACAGGGTTGGACAAGTTTCCTAAAACTCACTTGTCACTGTGAGCAAGTACATAAAAAAGTAACAACTTTTCACTTGCCGAAATTTGCCCGATTGTTCTATGCATTTTCTCTTCGAGCAATGGAATTCTTTTCATTATTGGTTCTAATTTTCTATGTTGACCAATGCTTTAGGCCATGGCTGTAAATAGTTAGAAGTATGTCAAAATCTCACTCAAAGAAAAAGCTTACTTGTTCGATGCAAGACATGCACTTGCCCAATGCACACTTTCATTTGCCTGGGACAATCTGTCTAAGGGACTTGTCCAACCCTGATTACGGTCAGAGCATTAGAAGTTTCATTATTTAGTTTGATAATTCATTAAACTTGACATTATTGAAAACTTATTGCACATATTTAGATACAGCACCAACTCCAGCCTGGCAGGGCTGCAGGGGAACTTCTGTAGGAACCCTGGTGGGGAGGTCTCACCCTGGTGTTTCACTGTAGACCCCCTGGTCAGGAAAGAAGTCTGCAAAATACCTCAATGCGGCCAAGGTGAGACAAAAAGCTATCTTTGATTTTATTTGAATTGCAACAGGGACAATACAATGTGGACACTAGTGAGCTAACTAGCTGATATTGTGACCACATACATATACATATACACTACAATTAAATATTGATAATTTCCATTGTATGCCATGCATGCTATAGCCAAAATAAGTTGTAGCACCAATTTTAATGTGTGAAAGTATGGATTTTAGAAGAGATATGATCTCTTATTATTGTTAATTCAACGCAGAAATTGCATCACAAAGTGTGGGAAAATGTTCTCAGATTATCAACATGAAAGCATTTCAGCACCACGGAAAGGGACTGAACGATTGCTACATATATGTGTTATGTACTACACTGCTAGTTATGAATTGAAAATGAAAGCATTTCAGCACCTTGGAAAGACACTAAGCCATTGCATTGTTTCACATATATTTGTGACAAATCATACTTAGAGTTCTAAATTGGAATGAATGCATTTCAGCACCATGGAAAGAGAGGAGATCATTGCACGAATGCATGTACTTGTTTTTGTGTATGTGTGGCTTTGTGTAATTGTACATGTATGTGTATCAGATGCATATACATCAGTACATGTATTTAAGATATCCTTACCTTTCCATGCAGCTTATTGCGCCAGTAATCCATGTATGAACAATGCCACCTGCCAGGAGGACCTGGAATCGTACCAGTGCACGTGTCCTCCTGGGTACCAGGGAGACCGCTGCCAGATATGTAAGTTTTTTTTTTATTAAAGTGTCAGTCACTGTTAAAAGATAGTGGAAAATCTGATACTGATGAAAGATAGGATAATCTCAGTCACAGATAAAAGACAGTGGATTCTATCTGAAACTTCTGACTCTTTTAGATGATTACTTTATGAGTTCTTTTCATAAGTTTGTGTTGAAATTTGTTTTCAAGTTTTCTTTGTTAAGAAATACTCTTTGCCTCTTCCAACTGTTTCAAAAGTATCAATTTGAAGACGACATTTTTACTATACATGCTTTCCTTATTCCTTGATTAACACCTAAAGAATTTTGATATTTCTTTTCTAAGTTAAATTTGACTGTTTTACTTTTTTTTGCAGACACTGGCTGTCACACCAGCACAAATGGAATCGACCTCATGTTTCTCCTTGATGGTTCCGGCAGCGTTACCAAAACAAACTTTGACCTTGTCAAGCAATTTGTCAAGAACATTGTACAGAACTTCGACATCCAACCCGGGACCACCCATGTGGGGGTCCTGCAATACAGCACCACAGTCAAGGAACATTTTGCTCTGAACACCTACGACCGCTCGGCACAAGTTTTATCCGCAATCGACCGGATACAGTACATGCAAGGAGGTACAAACACTGGAGCTGCGCTGCAGTATCTTGCTCATGACAGTTTTACAGCAGCCAAGGGCGGCCATCCCAACCACCAAAACTTTGTGATCGTCGTCACCGACGGAAAGTCGTCTGACTCCGTCATGCAGCCGGCTGATGAGTTGAGGAAGATGGGTGTAAAAGTGTTCGCAGTTGGGGTAGGGACGCAGGTGGACAACGATACTCTCCTGGCAATTGCAACTGACCCTAAGAAGGTGTTCCAGATAGGTGACTTTGAAGGACTGAACTCTGTGGGAAAGATGGTACAAGAGACGATTTGCAGAGGTACGTTTTGAAATGATTCCTTTGATGATCCTTTTATTTACATGTAGAAGGATATACATGGATATACATGTTATAACTGTATCCATGATTGTGTAGTTGAATGTTTCTGTTAGTGAAAGTGTAATTTGTTAATTTTTTTGCTTATCTCCTTGTTAACAAGAGCAACCAAAAGTCTCTTAAGTTTGATTTTCTACCTTGTGATTTTCTACCCGTGGATTGACAAAAGTGTGACAGACTTATCAAAAGTTGAAGCTATCCCCTACATGTTAAGCATACTCGCTTGTTGCAAACTTGTCCTATTCTAGCTATAATATGAAAGTGCATCACACTTTTCCTCTTTATAGGATGGCCTAATTTATCTTTTGAACAAGCTCCTTAAGCCTTAGCTATTTAAGACTACAGACTGTAATGCTGACTCGCTGTACTCTGTGCCCACACATACAGGTGAGAATGAGTGCCATCCAAACCCCTGCTTCAACAATGGCACCTGTGCAGACGGAGACCGCACTTACACCTGTACCTGTCCTGGAAACTACAAGGGGAACAGATGCCAGCTATGTACTGGTAAATAACAACCTTTTTTTTTGGAAGATATATCATTAATCCTCCTGATCAGCTACATGTGTTACAGAGTTTTCAAATACAGGAATGAAGAACACAAATCAATTAATTGTATAATGAGCCAGAATTAAGAAATCATTGTACACGTATAAAGGAACATGGTCCATCACACATGTATTGAATAGACAGAAAAATTTATAATATCATTCACTAGAAATGCAACTAAGCATCCAACATGCATATACTGAATAGACATAATGAACTATAATGATATCATTCTCTGAAATGCAACTAAGCGATGATATCACAAAAAGTCTCTATAAGATCAAACTAAATGTCAATGAATGTTCGACATCATCGTAATCATTGTACGTCCGAAAATAAGATATGCTAAACAGCTTGTATTCATTGCATATGGATATTATTTTGGAAACATTTCAGGTACATGCACATTGTCGCTTTCACTACCTTTCGTCAGTGACACTGATGTTTATTACCCATAGGCAATGACAAGTCAGTGAGCACCTGTATGACGTGGGGAGACTTTCACTACCTGAGCTTTGATGGAAACCATCTGGACTTTGAGGGGAACTGCTCCTACACTCTCGTACAAGACACCAACGACCGACCGATGTTTAACGTCCAGCTGCAGCGTGGATACATGGAAGATGGCCTGTCGCTTAGTCCCAGCACAATATCAAGTCGTGGAAGCGTGTCATCGAGGTTAAATGTCTCCAGTACAGCAAGCACCAGAGTACATGTTAACGTGTATGGGCACAGGATTATACTCATGGAGGGGCGTCGGCTGGTGGTACGTTTCCATGGTTTCCACAGTAACTGTCAATCATTCTCAGATATAATCATAATATAAAAGCCGTGCAATTGGCCCATGGAAAAGCCGTGCAATTGGCCCATGGCTATAATAATATTGTATTGGTAAGTTTGATTTTACTAGTTTCATACTAGCCAATCACCATGTTTAATTTTGTTTAACCCTCACATTGGGAAGCTAAGAAGCAATTTAGATCTATAGGTTCCCTTCTCATAATCATGCCTTGTCCAATATAACACAAGTCTTTTAAAGATGGAATTCTGTAATTTGTTTGATACACTATACTTAACATTAGCACTTAGGGAAATATGGCTGGGTGTTGAAAAAAGTCTTTACATATACCAAGGAGGTTTTTAACCTCCTTGGATATACTGACTTCCGAGTTGTGTAACCTGAAGTATATTTTTTTCAAACAATGTTAAGTTAATTGCACATGTGAGCATTACCACCATAGGCTATGGGACCGGTGAGGTGAGGTGAGCATTATAAATACCAGAATCTCTGTCAAATGCTTCATTTCTGATGTTTCAGCTGAACCAGGTGCTAGTAAGCACACCTGTTGTGGTGGGATCATATGTTCATGTCAATCAAAGTGGTGACCACGTCGTCCTCACTACGGACTTCGGCCTGAGGGTCAGCTACGACGGCAAGCAAGAGGTAATGGTGTCCCTCCCAGGATGCTTTGCAAACAGGACGTCCGGGCTCTGTGGGAACTATAACGGCGATGCTGGTGACGATAACCGTACGGCTGACGGCACGACGGCATCGTCTGACGCTGCGCTGGTGAACAGCTGGCAGCTGAAAAATGACAGGTGAGTGTCTTTGGCAACAAATGAATTTAAGACGTAATTCAAATTCTAAAACTTACACATACATGCAATGATCTGAATTGGATTCCTGCTCTCTGTATTTTTGTATGATGTACCTCGATGTATAACCCTTATCCATTCCTACATTGTATGATCTTAACTTAGATGAAAAAGAAGATGACATTTTCTTGTGGACTGTACAAGTGCACAATCATGTAATAAGATACCAATTAAAATTCTTACATTTCTGTAATTTGACTTCTGCTTTATTACTATGACCTGTACTTTGCTCATAACAAAGTTCTTTCATTATTTCATTAAATAATGTTGTGCTATATAATATGTTATCATATCTTTTATCAACAGTTGTCCCCCGCTGGCAGAGTTCTCCCTCCCAACATGTCAGAACATGTCTGCCTACCTTCCCAACAACACCACAAACACTACCAACATCAACATGGCCGCCATGCCCTGCCATTTCTTCATGTCGGAGGTCAACAAGTGTTCCAAGGTCGTGTCCCCTGGTCCGTTTTTCCGTGCCTGCGTACAGGACCACTGTGCGCTGAAGCGCGGTCAGGAGCAAATCTGTCAGACTTACGAGGCCTACAGTCACGAGTGTGCAAGACGAGGCATCATTCTGAACTGGAGAACTGACAACTTCTGCTGTGAGTAGTTTCATTCATTTTGATGCAATTTCCCATCTCCAAAAAAGGAACTTCTGTATTCACTAAATTAAAATACTCTCACCTTAGCTTTACAAAATGATGATATAAAAGGCCAGGAAAGGAAATTGACCTGAAAATGACTAAAAAGTTCAGCAACTCATGCTGAGGGAAAATGGACAAGGAAATTTCAGAGAAAGTGGGATTCACATGCAGTGTTTTTATCTATCTTTTTCATTAAGATTTTTAGCAGTACTCGCTTTTTTGTAATATAGCATAACTACAGCTTAAATTATATATTGGCCAAAGTAGTGTCATAACATCTTTGTCAATACACATCACTTTTTTGTTCTTTTAAAAGTACATTTTCCATATTATGGGCAATGAAAGTGGTTATCAAACAAAATTGATAATGAACCAGTGTTTTGGCTTAATTGTTCTTCCTCCTGAATAAAGAAACTTTTTGTACACAACTATTGCTTTATTCTCACCAATGTTTTAGTGACCATCTGTCACCTTCTTCAGAGCAATTCTGACTGGTTTACATTGTACTGCAGGACAGGTGTTGCTGCTCACAGTTCTCTTTATACAGTGACATACTAACCTGATGAAACTATTCACGAATGCTCTTTCTCCTGTTGTATTTGTTTTTCAATACAGCAAAGACGTGTCCAGCCAACAGTAACTACACAGCGTGCATGTCAGCCTGCCCGGCTACATGTGACAACCCTGACGCACAGAAACAATGCTTTGCCTCTACTGGTCAGCAGTTCTGTGTGGAAGGGTGTCGCTGTAAGGAGGGGTACGTCTTAAGTGGAAAGGAATGCATCTTGAAGGAGCAATGTGGCTGCACCAAGGATGGGATCTACCACAAGGTATTTTATGGCAATGCTTTAGAGATAGAGACATTCAATTTATTAATTGGATTAAAGCATACCAAAAATTCCAAAATTCCCCTTTTTTTAAAGGACAGCATTACTCACAAAGGTAGGTAACTCTGTAAAGTTTAGTATTATTAAATCCAAATTAAATTCTTCCAACACAGGACAACTTTCATTTTTATTTCTTTTTTCTTGCTTGTTTGCCTTTTTGTACATAAAGCATATTCTAGATGTTTTTTTTTTTGCAATGCCTCAGGAGTGGAAATATTTCTTTAGGTATTTTTTTATCTCTTATACATCTGCTAAACATTGAATATAAGATGGCTTGATCTAACTTTGATACTGTTTCCACATTAGGGTAACTCCAGGTGGACAGCAGCACACCACCAACAGTGCACCTGCTCCGGTAACAACACCGTCAGCTGCACGTATGTCAGCTGTAGTCATGGTCTTCAGTGGGGGCTGGAGAGGGGCGTCTACAAATGCCTTATGCCAAGCAAGAACTGTGAGTACCTACAAAAGGAAATGTTCCTGATATTATGTATCACAGCTACAGTTAGAATGTTAACGTTAACAGGCTGTAGAGTAGTGCTGTTTTTAACTTACTAATAGGCAAAACTTCCAAGCAGATTTTGTAGATCCTGATGTATTCTGATGGCCAAAGAAGCTGTCAGAAAACATCATTCAGATCATCCTTGCCAGCATCTGCTTGGTGATTGTTTCAGAAGTATTGAAGTGATTCTAGCTCCCAAGTCGGAAACCAATAATGTAATTGGCAATGAGGAATTCAGACAGTAGTAGTGATTTTTTTGGCATTATCCTAGTCTAAAATTTATTTGGCTATGATGACTGCATTCTAGATGCCTTGGGTAAAACTGGGATACACATGACTATTCTTTGTCTGTGAAAGAAAACACGGGTCAAATTTGTCTACATACAGATGTCATATTTGTTGAGAAAAATAGTTGCATCTTTGCACCAACTTCCTTTTTTTCTTACAGTCTCCTCCACGCAGAATCTGGGAAACAAGACCCACAATTCTGCTTGTGAGCACAGCCCCTGCAAGAACAATGGCAGCTGTGTACTGGGAGTGGACAAGTGGTCGTACTACTGCACCTGCGCTGCTGGGTTCGAGGGACCACAGTGTCAGACATGTAGGGAAGATGCTGTGGTATTAGTTGTGGTAGTGGTGATGGTTACAGTGATTGAACATCAGTGGTTGTGGTTTGCTCCTAAATTGCACCTGCTTGGGGACCAAATTCAATAAGGTACAAGGTGCAAAGACCAAGGTGCTGGTTTTGAAATGACAACAGGAGCTTGGTGTAAAACAAACTGTTGGTGGCAGTCCTGAATTGTTTAAGGTTGTGAAGATGGCAGTTTTGGAGATGGCAGTAGTGGTGGCAGTGGTGGCAATGAACTGCATACAGCCAGCACTTTGGAGGGATTATGGTTAGTAATGATAATTTCTCTGCTGATGTAAGGTTTGTAGATAGTGAATGAGTTACTGTAACTTTAAAAGGTTTCTGCTTGATACTTGATCTCATTCCATTCATTAGCTTACTAAAGGTCTAATTAAGCTGTTTAAGTTAGTGAAGGATGACTTAACTGTAACTTTGAAGGAAAATGTTACATTGCAGAGGTGCTGATCTTGGTGCTGAAAATAGTGCTGTTCTAACATAAACCTTCCAATGACAGTATTGTTTTGTTTGATCAGCAAATGCCTATCTTAAAAGTTTTGTCTCATACATATAGTTATTTGTTACACAAAGGGATTGATTTGAAATGCTTCACCCCTTTTTGGTATCTTCCATTGCTCATCTAGGTAATTTAGAATACACTTTTGGTGGCACAATGAAGATGAAAGTCTAATCACTTGATTTTAAACTTCCCTCAGTTACCGGCTGTTCCAGATCACAGTTTGACCTTGTCTTTGTCCTTGAAAGTTCTGACAAGGTCACAATGCCAAACTTCAAACTCATGAAGGACTTTGTCAAGAAAGCAGTCCAAGCTTTCGACATCCAGCCAGGCACAAACCGAATTGGGTTGGTACAATACGGGGCTACAGTTCAAGAAGCTCTCTCATTGGCTGCAAGCAACACAATGGCAGACGTTCTTTTGGCCGTTGACAACTTAAAACATTTGGGAGGTGCTACCTTCACACAAGCTGCGTTACAACATCTTAAAGACACAAGTTTCACCAGCACGAGTGGAGATCGGATGGGTTACCCGAACATCGCCGTTCTGATGACAGTTGGGAAACCATTTGATGCCCCAGCAGTAGTTGCAAAAGAACTCCGTGACATGGGAGTCCACTTATTTGTGGTTGGCATAGGCAACGGACTTGGGAACACCACACTCGAAGAGATCACAGGGCATCAGCAATTTGCTTTTCAGGTGAACAACTTTACAGACCTGGAGAACGATGCACAGCGTATGCAGTGGATGCAAGCTATCTGTCGTGGTGAGTCAATGAAAACCATGGTCATGCTCTATGTATGTAATTTCAAGGTCAAGGGACCTAGAGTTTAAGATTGGTGGAGTAATGATTTGATTTGTGGGCTGTGTTCGACGTTTGCATATTGTTGCAAAGAAAGAAAGAAAGAAAGATGTTTGCTGTGTAATAAGTTTGTGGGAAGAGCTCACAGTGAAAGCTGCAAACAAAAAATCACTGCAAGTGTTTCACAATTTATGGATTTTTTATAAATACAAGAACTTTATTGTGCAACAATTGTAACAGTTACAATGTATGGCAATGTGAACAACTATATACCAATACAAATAACTAACAACTAATGTAATATAATATAACAGTATAAACAATCTAGTGAATATCATAAAGCATTATCTCGTTTTTGCAATGAGTTGTAAATAAATTGGCCTCCGTAGGCAGATATATGAACAAGACATGATAATATCAAATGGAATACCTCTGACCTAACATGTGGCAGTACAATTTCGGACTTACATACAATATTTTGAAATAACTTTTGACGGTCTTCTTCATAAGTCGGACAATCCATTACAAAATGAAATTCATTTTCTATGTCATTATGGCATGTGGGACAAAGTCTCTCATTGGCTGGTATGTTGTAGTGTCGGCCCTTTTCAATTTGTAAGGTGCGTGCACTAATCCTTTGTTTCGTTAGGTCATTTCTAAACAATTTGTTTTGAACAGATGAAAGATATTTTTCGAAACAGAATTCTTTTTTGATTTTACAATAAGTACTGAGTTTGTTAAAACTTCTTAATTCTTGTCTCCAACCAGAGAGAAACGTGTCTTGCAGACGGTTCTTAAATATATTTCCAAAACGGTTGGCCCAACAGCAGGATTAAGCCAAACATTTTGGAAACCATGTCTACTTAACATATGAGATAAGTATTGATATGGCCCCGTATTCTAACAGTTAATAGTATGTGCAATAATGGATCAGTATTTAATTTACGTGGTAAACTTAATATTTTCCTCTTTCTGTGTTTGTATTTACTTTTTTTTGTTCAAAATGGAACACTTAGTGATTGACTGATATATTTATAGGTCGTGATGAATGTGCGTCCAACCCATGTCAGAACGGGGGAGCATGCGTGGATGGAGACTACTCCTACCAGTGTACTTGTCAACAGGACTTTGTTGGTAAAAACTGCGAGCGTTGTGGTCTACCTACAACAGGTGAGACTAAAAGACTTTGACCATAAAATCATATGTTTTTTCAAATACGTATCAACCCCTCCGAGACCAAAGATACCCTTTAAGTCTTGGGAAACAATGTGTTTGTCTTTGACTTTGTTGGTAAAAACTGCGAGCGTTGTGGTCTACCTACAACAGGTGAGACTAAAAGACTTTGACCATAAAATCATATGTTTTTTCAAATACGTATCAACCCCTCCGAGACCAAAGATACCCTTTAAGTCTTGGGAAACAATGTGTTTGTCTTTGTGTAAGGCTGTAGTAACGTGAACATTACAAAGTGGCAGCATGTAAGGCACAATTGGTTAATAGGATACTTGAAGAATTGGAAGTATAGTATTTTCATTTTGTTACCTACATTTACATGACATTGTGTAAGTCTGGATAGAGTATATTCAATAGAACTAATGATGAAAGACACAATATCGAGTTGAATATTGTTTTAACAACAAATCTATGCTTTTTCCTTTTTCCCCTTTCAGGTGTGAGCCAGATGGATCGAACATGCACAGTATGGCATGGCCATCAAGTCATGACCTTTGACCATGCCACCTTTGACCTTACTGGAAGTTGTCGGTACACCTTGGTCCGTGATAAGGTAACCTACGGCAACACCACTCAAACAAACTTCAACATTGAGCTGGAGTGGACCTACATGTCTATGGGTGGGAACAATGCTCCAATGATGGTAGTTGGCTCTGGTAGTTCAAATCCTGAAGATACCCTGGTTAAAATAGATGCGGGATCTCTGAATCTGCCAGCAGAGTACCGTAACTTCAGCCACCTCCGCACAAGGGTCCACGTAGATGTTTATGGTCAAAGAGTGACACTCATGGAAGGACCCAAAGCGTTTGTAAGTACAACTACAATATTGTTGTTGATAGTGACATTCCTATTAAATTTCAACCCTCTTCCTAACAATGGTTTGAAAAGGAATAATTTACTTGATGACTCTTACCCAAAAAGGAAAATGGATTCATTGATGTACTCAAGGTATGACTCTCTTAAACATGGGACCTCCATTAAATATCCTATCATTGGAGGTCACTCACAGAAGCAAGCTAGGTACTCATTTAAACTGAAGTGAGGAAATTTTTGTAAGATGCCTTTCCTGAGGCCAAAACAAATTTCCTTTTTTCTTTCCCTCCAGTTCAACAACTTGACGGTGACCCCACCCTTCACCACAAAAGACCTCCACATCAACTACACAGGCAGCCTGCTACAGCTCACTGCGACCTCTGACCTCGTGGTCACCTACGACGGCAAACATCAAGTCCAAGTGAGGATCCCTAGCTGCTATAGGGGGAAGACGCTAGGGTTGTGTGGAAACTTCAATGGGAACTCCAGCGATGACATGTTGATGAAGGACGGGAGAATGTCAACCTCTGTGTCTGACTTTGGAGACAGTTGGAAGGTTGGAAACAGGAGGTATGACAGTTGAATTTAACATCTCTCTCTCTCTCTCTCTCTCTCTCACTCCCTCTTTCTCTCTCTCCCTCTCATTTTCCCTCCCTCTCTCTCTCATTCTCTCTCTCCCTCCCTCTTTCTCTCCCTCTTTCTCTCCCTCTCTCTCTCTCCCTCCCTCTCTCTCTCTTTCTCTCTCTCTTTCTTCTTTCCTCCCTTCCTTCCTATCTTTCTGGATATACATGTCTGGACTGAGACTAGTTTCTCATGTCATTTTAGGAAGCATATATTAATCCATTTTTAATGTCACAGTGTCGGTCTATTTTTGTCCTCTTAAGTGATATTCATCTTAGTATTATCAAAATACAAGATAATTCTGATAGAGTGATAAAGAGAAAAGGTCATTGATGATTTCTGACACTTGTCTTTTTCTCTTTCCATAGTTGTCCAGCAACAGTTGACCTGTCCAAACTCAATTGTAGCACTGCAAAGAACCAAACAGGCACAAACGACACCTGTGGGCTCATCCTGTCTAGAACTGGCCCCTTTGCACGCTGCCACGCCGTTCTGCCCCCTAAGGACTTCTATGACAGCTGCATTTTTGACACATGCCCACGTAGCGCTGGATCAGTGAACAGTAACACAAACAACTCCAGCAGAGGTATGAATGCCACAGGCAGTAGTAGTGAGGATAAGAAGATGTGTTCCAGTATGGAGACGTATGCGAGGCTGTGTCGCAGTGCAGGCGTGCTTGTTGGGGATTGGAGGAAGCAAAACAACTGCCGTGAGTTTTCTTAAACAACTATGTTAATATTAAGTAAAAATCTTGCATGCAATGATAAATAGTATTATGTAGATAGATTTCTTATTTCCGTCTATTCAGCATATTTGCATGCTTTGCATTTTATAGCATAAACAAAAGTATCTCATGTAGTCACAGTCTTGTCGTACCTTACAAGTTAGTCTTTTTCAAAACAACATGTTCAGCTTGACAAAATTATATACTTTTTAGAACCTGAATCAGGTTTGACTACTCTCTATCTGATGTAAGTCAAAATACAAAGAATACCCGCTGTGCAAAACAGTCTATAAATCTGAGGAAAAATGTGCTGTTTCATGATGATCATATTTTCTTCCAGAGATGAAATGCCCAGCCAACAGTAACTACTCAGCCTGCATGCCATTCAGACAACCCACCTGCCTGAACCCCAACGTGACCAGGGAGTGCATCCGGCAGGATTTCCTGTCTCTGTTGCCATCCTTTACCGCCATACGCGAGACGTGTGTTGAAGGCTGCCAGTGTCAGAGTGGGTACCTTCAGAGCGGTCAGGAGTGTGTGCTCCCAGAGGATTGTGGGTGCACCTACAAGGGTGTCTATTGGCCGGTAAGTATTGAAAATGATGATAACACTTTAAGATTAGAGTTACTTTTGCTGATAAGTAGTTAGTGTTATTATAGGGCAATGATCTTATCATAAATGAAAAATTTCCCTACACATACCATCGTAATAAGCAAGCATAGTAATGTTCCTTGGACTTATTTCATGGGCTAACTTAATAACAGTGTATATATTAAGAATAAAGTCCATAGAATGCCCTCAAAAGTAAGCTGTATCATTCTGGATTTATCTGTGACCAGTTTTGAAGTGACTCAGTATATACTGTATAAACAGGTAATGCCATCCATAGATATTGTAAAGTATGATAGCTTAGGTACTGGCCTATCTAATGTGCAGTGTACTTTATACAGAATACTCATAATAATGCCTGCCTGTTTCATTGATGCAGAAAGGTGCAATGTTCGGACTGAAAGACAACCAGCAGTGTGAATGTAGAGGCAACAAGACAGTAGTCTGCCAGCCTGTGGTGTGTTCACAATGGGAGCTGGTGGATGGGTCCTACAGGTGCTCATGTGTGGGACAGGCTACTTGTTCAGGTATGTGTCACTGCCTGGTATTATTGTCTCTGTGTAGGGAAGGTTTTTGTCTTTGATGTAGAAGCTGGCTGTGTCTCGAACTTCCCGCCTCGAGTTTATTCCCTTTAGAGTCTCGTATAGTCTCGCGGTCACGTGGTAGGGACTTCCGTGGGTGCAATTCCCGCGGATAACGCCCTGTGGTGTAATCCATCCATGCTGCCTGGTATTATTGCCTCTGTGTAGGGAAGGTTTTTGTCTTCAATGTATCTGGAGGTTTGTGTTTTTGTGTGTTTATAGCTAAGTCCACTGCCAGTAGA
>NC_049995.1:2804417-2842766 GCF_000003815.2 Branchiostoma floridae
AGGATGTGAGTTGGAAGATGATGTCACAGCAAAATTAAATGTTGGACTTGTGGGAGGTGTGAGGAAGTAGAGTTAAGAGCTGGTAAAACTAGTCATTTAACAGACATGAACACATTCAGGGTCATGGAGAGGTATGAATTTTGGCCTGGGATAAAGAAGCATAGCTCCTGCTTTTGAGGAAAATGCTACATGCCTTAAGCGCATTGAAGACCCCACCACCATAAAAAAAAATTACGGAGATCCATCCTGGTGTGAGGAGAGTCAAGTCAAGTCAAGTCAAAGTTTATTGCACAACATTTATAAACGGGTACAATGTAAGGCAAACTAAGTACAATATAAATGTAAGAGAAACTAAGTGGTAACTGGTAACGTAAGAATACAATATTTGAAGGAACACAGTGTACAATGTGAAACAAATCCAGATTGTTGCGACAGACTACTAACTGATAACATAAATCTATTACATACTACACTAAGGTTAGTGTGGTCTTTTGCAGATTGTATTGTACTAGTATCCAAAAAAACTGGTGTGTTACACCTGTAGGTTGTTAGTAGGTTATGCAAACAAACGTTCAAACAAAAATGCAAGTCACATGAGATCTTACATGACATTGTACCTTTCCTTTTGTCCACAGCTGTTGCCAGTTTCTCTGTGAACTTCACCTTGGCCGCTAGCAGGTCGTTCACACCAGTCTTTATGAACTCCACGTCCATGGAGTATCAAAAACTGCAGACTGAAGTCGAGACACAGGTAAATCTAATCTTAATTTTTCGGCAGTGATGTTCTGGTTGTGGACGTTTTCTCAAAAGTCAACTTTAAAAAAGTCTACATCTGGGAAATTTGAGTGGCTGTGTATAATGTATATGCGGATAGTGATGATATCTGATTGCCAAATGAGAGCTACAAGCAGGGTCTTTATCTGTAGTGAGTTCACTCAATTCTGTTCCACCGGTTTTTTGTTGTCCAGACTGCTGCCCTACTTGGAAGTGCTGCAGGGTTTCAAAGTGTCCAGGTTCTCCAGTTTGCCAGGTAAGCCTTAATCAAAATATAATGTTGCTTTTGTCTTAACTCATGATTTAGGGGTTGAAGGGGGCAAGGAAGAAAGGACACTCAATAATCGATATCGTAACGCTACACTTCTTTTTACATTCTGATAGTCTTTTCCCTGGCCCTCAAGCTGAGGCTGGGACTAGGTGGGAGATTTTGGTCTACATGTATCTCTTTACTTTCCAGAGCCAATAACAGTGCCATCATTACAACCTTAAGACTTCTTGTGTCAGAGTCGACCAGCCAAAGAACTTTGATGGTCCTGCGCACTGCTGTGAACCAGGGGAAGGTGTTTGAGTTGTCGGTCCTGCAAAACTCCCTAGTCTATAGAAGTGATTGTAAGTTTTCCGCTTCTTATATTTCTTTTGAAATCCGCTTGCATTCTACCACCATCGAAGAAAAACTCAATAATTAAGAGTTTTTTACAGCCTAAATATATAAGTTGTCTGTCATTATGGTATAGAACAGGATTCAACAGTGAACAAGAAAGTTTTACCTTGATTTTCTGAAATTGTTAATACACTTTTCTGGAGTGCAAAATACACATCCATGACATTGTACACATCCTTTGAAAAATTGTCTATGAAATCATCAGTCCCCTTTATTGTGGTCTTTTGATGGTTCTGTCAGTGATATCTCCAAGTTGATGTTGCATTCTTTTACCATCCCAACCAGTGAGTGTGTCAGCAACATCCCAGGTGGTCATTGTGCAGTCATGGACTCCTGAACTATTGAACGTCAACTCTGTACAGTACAAGCAACTGACCTACAACATACAGATCATGGTAAGATTTGGATCGATTTAATTATTAATTGATTGATGGTTAATTGATCAGATTGATGGATTGATTGATTGGTCAGATGTTTCAAATACAGAAGGAGTTTTAATTTTGTAAAATATCAGCTAAAATGTTTACAAATGTGTTAGCAGTTAAAGCTACATTGTAATTATTAAGACTTCTATGGCTTTTATTTGCTAAAACCTTATGTGTAAATCTTTTGATTGACATGTCCAAACCTTTTGATTGACATGTCCACACCTTATGATTGACATGTCCACACCTTTTGATTGACATGTCCAAACCTTTTGATTGACATGTCCACGCCTTATGATTGACATGTCCACACCTTTTGATTGACATGTCCACACCTTATGATTGACATGTCCACACCTTTTGATTGACATGTCCACATATTTTGATTGACATGTCCACACCTTTTGATTGACATGTCCACACCTTATGATTGACATGTCCACACCTTTTGATTGACGTGTCCACACCTTATGATTGACATGTCCACACCTTATGATTGACATGTCCACACCTTTTGATTGACATGTCCAAACCTTTTGATTGACATGTCCACACTTCATGATTGACAGTTTCAGCAGATGTTCGTGACTGTTACCGGCTTACAAAAAGTGGAAGTAGCAGGATTCAGTCGAGGGTTAGTAGTTTTAGTCTGCTGTAAATTAATTGCTTAGTACTTAAACAAACTTTTGCAGACGTAAGATGATTTATATATATCTATGAATAGTTTCATCAGGTTGGTATGTCACTAAATATAGAGTCTTTTTTTTTTAGCCATTGCTTTATTCTCACCAACGTTTTGAAGAGCCTCTTTATTCATTGAGCAATGTAAACTTCAGCCTTAAGACGTATATAATTTGTTATTTGACTGAATTATAAGAGACATAATACTAATGAACTTTGTGGAAAAATTGTTCATTGTGATGACTCATTGTTAGTTGAATTATGATAATGTGAAAACATAGACCTTCATCTTCCTGAGTTCAACAAATTACCATCTAATAGTATGTAGGAATGAGTTTGAAAAAAAAATGTGACAAATACAAGAAAGATGACACTTCAAACATATGCTAATATGTAAAGATCCTATTTTACAACAGGGAAAACAACCAGGTTGTGGCTAAGATACGTGTCATTGCGACCTACTACGCCATCAGTATGGCACAGACCAGGTTTGTTCAGCTGGTGACCACAGGCAGTGCGGGACAGCTAAGATTCAATACCACCAATGTGATCATCAAACGGGATGGTGAGCAAATTTGCCTACTAGAATATGTTACCTCCATAAACAAGATAATATTAGTTTTGGTGGTTGCCTGACAGGTGTGTTTGCATTTTGTATGTACTAAATGTTATGTATTATGTAAACCATATTTACATTTTGTAAGTTGTCTTTAGATTGTGAATTTTGGAGATATGGGTACCTAATAGTGTCAAGTCATGTAGGTCCTACTATCATCTTAGACATGCTTCTTGTCTCCTAATGGTATTGCAGCAGAGCATTTTTTAAAGAAAGTTTGTATCTTCTGTTCAGGACATGCATGTCCATGATGATACATGAATTATACTTATTCAGACAACTTGATTGGTTTTATGTATAATTGATTAATTTCTTGATAAATGTGTAATTGATTGGTTGATTAAAAATTTTCTTCTCATTTATTTAACAGTTGTCCTGTCGTCTACAACGTCCATGGCCGTCGGCTCCTATACCTGGGTACCAAGTCTAGCTGACAGGAGTTCCCTCCAGTACACACGGTTAAAGCAGCAAGTAGAAGAACAGGTAGGGCTGAGTACACAGTGTACATGTATGCAGAGATTGGTGAATGATTGGAGTATGGATCTCACCAGTGTCTCTCATGTGATGGAGTCTTGTTGCTAATGACTAGTAGTAATGCCTACATCTTGACAGATGAAATTGTTGTCATGACAGATGTGAAAAAAATAGAAGTATGTTAATTATTATGAATAAATGGTCTCTTTGAGAAACATTTTGTACTGTAGCAAATTTGAAGCTATAAGCTGGTCACGTGTACAACTTTGTCCAAACTGTGAAATAATATATTAATGTACTTTGTATGACTTCTGTTTACAGCTGACAATTCGCCTGGTAGCAGTCACTGGTTTCCAGACACTACAAGTCATTGACATCAAGCAAGGGTAAAACAGCTATTTTTTAATCCACATTTTGTACCTTTTACTAATAGCTGCAATTTATGTTGCCCTTCAAAATTCTTGGTACTTTTATCGTGTCTATAACGAACTATCACCTACAGCTGTACAACATTTACCTTGCTTCTATTCCAACACTTAGTGTAAACAGCACAGTGATGGTAGTGGTCGCAGTGTACGGAGCAGGTTATGCTACAAACCAGCTACAGTCATCGTTCCAGACTGCCGTCCAGTCTGGTCAACTTGGCACCATCAGGGTAGTCAGGCAATCTGCAATGGTCAAGACAGATGGTAAGAACTGTTGTGTGCATGTGTGTACTGGTGGATTTTTGCATAATGATTGCAAAGTCTACTGTTTTGTATCAATTGACAGTTAAGCTATACTTTCTTTGAAGACAATATCAATGCCAACCTTGTCAAAAACATTTCAGATTTTACTATAAGCTTAAATGCATTATTACCTTTTTTTATTAAACTGTACAAAGAAGCTCATCTGCAGTGATTCACATGCATTTAATCAATAGATCCAAGAAAACGGAAACTGATTAGTTAGCTAAATGAAAAGGGAACAAGGTTTTCATTCAGATCTGTGGTAGTACTTCAGGGCTCAAAATACTGGGTGCATGTGCACCAAGGTGCACCCAAAATTGGAACTGTGCACCCAAATATTTCTTTGGTTTATGTATGGAAAGATATCAAGTATACTAGTATACACCATATTCTTGACATCTTAGTGTTAGAAAGATAATAAAAATGTCTGTCATGTTACTTGTTTAAGAATTTGATAGCTTGTAACTAAGTTTTGTAATTAGTTTTTTTTTTACATTGAATGATGGTGCACCCAAAATTTTTTTGGTGCACCCACTTTTTCAAGCTGGGTGCATCAGTGCACCTAATCCCAAAAATGAATTTCGAGCCCTGTACTTATAGTAATATACTTATTATACATACATAATTGTGATGATGTTTGACATGTACATGTAGGTAGATTTACTCCTCTTCTAGGCTGTTGATACATTAAGTTTCAACTCAGTTGCTATACTGTATGACCTTTGACCTCAACTGAGTTGCTCTCTATCTCCACAGTTGTTGTTTCTTCTACTGTGTCTGTGACCCTGGCACAGCCCTGGAGTAATGACTACACCAACTCAACAACTCAGGCCTTCAACACCCTCAGTAAGACAGTTACACATCAGGTAAGGCAGAAGGCGCTTTGCCTGACAAATTCTGCATGGCAAATCATGAGCATGAGCAAAACAAACTATTGCAATAAATGGACCCATGAACATGTATTTAATCAATAATTGAAAGGAATATTAACAAACAGTACTTGTATTTTCTTATTCAGTTTACGGAGCAACTTGGAGGAACTGAAGGGTTTCAGCAGGTTACAGTGTCCAGCTTTGAGAAGTCGTAAGTCATCAAGATCTCTAACTCATCTCTTATGGTGGTTGTGAGGAGAAAAACAGATATTGCATGAAGATGTAGAATTCAAATACATGTAAAAAGTACATTCTTCAAGAAAATGAGTTTAGTATTTGGATAGAATAGATTCTGAAATATTCGGGAATGTTATGGACTTCCATCAGTTTTTTCCTTGATAACTCTATCACATATGAAGCTAAGGTACTACATGAATTGGGAAATAATACAAGAGACCTTATAATACATTCACTGTCAGTTATATAATAATCATGACATGAAAGGTTGGAGCTTTTAGATAAACATGTCATAATCTTGTCATATCTAGGGGAAACACAGTACGTGTGGTCATACACTTACTGTCCACGAGTTATCGCGCCTTCTCTCAAGTTCAAACGTCCCTGGTCACTGCAGTAAACCAGGGGCAGGTCGGCTCCATCAGTGTCAATCAGACTGTAGCTGTGGCAGTCAAACAGAACGGTAGGTTTGTACTGGTGACATAGTTATCAAATCATAGCTTTGTGGGAATAACACCTGGGCATTTGATGTCATATTAAGTTAAAGAAGAATCGGAAATTGTTAACCCTTGCACTGTGAAAACATACCTTTTTGGTTCTTAAATAATCTTAGGAAGTGGCTCTCTAGTCATGTCGCTTCTCAAATACTAAAAACATATTAAAGTTGGATATGCATTGACTATTTCCAAAAAGCATTTGAGCTGGCCATTTCAATTTTACCTAATTTAGAGTCCAATTTTGATTGCTAAACGTCTGGACAACACTAGTACTGTACATGTTTTACCATTTCTGAATAATTGTTTACCTCACCACAGTTGCGCAGTCAGTGACCTCTACCATGAACTTGGTCCAACCCTGGACCCCTGACCTTCTCAACATAAACTCAATGACCTTTAAAACCACCAAGATGCAGATAGAACAATCCGTAAGTCTTATCATCATGCTGATGTCATTGGCTAGGAATATATTTTGTTAACAAATTTGTGTTAAAAAACTTGAAAAAAGAGTAAAAAAAATATGTATATACATGTACTTAGTAACAGCGTCTGAAACTGATATGGTTGTCAACATCAAATTGTTAGATTTAGTGAATACTCACATAGAGTTTACTGTTGCATTGCTAGAAGTGTTAAATGTCTCACACAAGATTCTTTTTTTCTGCACTTCCCAGATAAGAGAATCCCTATTGCAGACAGTGGGATTTCAGGCTGTCAATGTGGCCAGGTTCAAGCAAACGTAAGTTTATCCATATTAGCATTTAATGTTAGCAATTACAATATTATAGTTATTTCAGGATTTTTACTCTTGGTGAGTCAACAAACATTACATAATGTCACTTATTAAAAGCAGAGAAATTATGAAATAGATTTTTGTATTACTATACCGAAGAAAGAAAATCGAACTTTTTATCACAAATTTTCCACCAGCACTTCTATCTTCTTCAAGAACAGTGACCCACTAATTTCTATCACATGACCATATATGGATCCCATGACTTGCCACAGGTCTGACCAGAAGACCCAGGTGATCCTGCATATCATGGCTGTGGAGTACGCTGTGACTCAGGCTTTAGTCCTAAACCTCAGGTTTTAAACTAACACTTCTGTCTCCATCAAGCACATATGACCCACTAATTTCCATCACATGACCTGATATGGATCCCATATCTTGCCACAGGTCTGACCAGAAGACCCAGCTGATCCTGCATATCATGACTGTGGAGTACGCTGTGACTCAGTCTTAGTCCTAAACCTCAAGATTTAAACTAGCGCTTCTGTCTCTATCAGGCATATGATCCACTTATTTCTATCACATGACCATACATGGATCCCATGACTTGCCACAGGTCTGACCAGAAGACCCAGGTGATCCTGCATATCATGGCTGTGGAGTACGCTGTGACTCAGTCGTAGTCCTAAAGCTCAAGATTTAAACTAGCGCTTCTGTCTCTATCAGGCATATGATCCACTTATTTCTATCACATGACTTTATATGGATTCTATAACTTGCCACAGGTCTGACCAGAGGACCCAGGTGATCCTGCGCATCATGGCTGTGAAGTACGCTGTGACTCAGTCTTAGTCCTAAACCTCAAGATTTAAACTAGCGCTTCTGTCTCTATCAGGCATATGATCCACTTATTTCTATCACATGACTTTATATGGATTCTATAACTTGCCACAGGTCTGACCAGAGGACCCAGGTGATCCTGCGCATCATGGCTGTGGAGTACGCTGTGACTCAGGCACAGAGGACTGTGCAGACTGTGGTACAAACTGGACAGGTCGGGAACATCGCTGTTGATGCCAACTCTGTGATGGTGACCCAAGATGGTTAGTCTAAAGAAATGTTTTTAGTAAAAAGTTTGGATGCTGAAACTTGTTTAATAGTAGGTTGTACAATGTATGTGGTACAAATTTGACAGGTCGGGAACATTGCTGCTGATGCTAACTCTGCGACTGTTACCCAAGATGGTTAGTCTGAACTGGTGTTAGAAAAAAAGTTTTGATACTGAAACCTGTGTAATTATAGTAGATTGAGCATGTATGTTGTACTTGATATTATGATAGAAGAATACTTAGGCTGTACATTTGTGTCTAAAAGTACATACATACAATATAGCATAGTGAGAAGTGAGAAGTTTATGGTGCCAAAAGGTTGAAGGTTGAAGAAGCTCTAAACGTCTTTTAATGGAAGCAAAATGTTGAACGTGTTGCCTACCTGCCTAAGTGCCTAGTCATATTGATGCCCTATATGTAAGGTTCCTCTATGTTGAATAGAGCTAAATATTTTGTATGAAATATGCATTTATCCAACATTGTCCATCAAACCACAGTGACAGTGTCCAACACTGCTCAGATGACCTTGACCCAGGCTTGGTCAGCCAACTTGACCAGTACCTCATCAGCTGCCCACACCAGCCTTAAGAAGCAAGTAGAGGAAACGGTAAGTACACTTCGTGAAACACCTTTACACCAGTTTTTACTGATTCCTCTTAGCTTAGAGAGAACACACTTTGTGATGTATCGTGGAAGCTCAACTGCGTTGTTAGTAATAATTATTATAATAGTACAATGCTAAGCTTTCTTCCAACACTTAAGGGGTATACACGGATCAAATTTTCAATGTACTGTCGCCTTCTTTGGGATCAATACTGACTTGAACGTGATTTGATCACTTATTAATAGGTTAAAATGCTCAAACAAGGCATGTTCCTATGTTGCATTGTCTCACATTGCATTCATTGATTTTATTTTTCCTTCTACAGTTTGCCCAGCAGTTTGTGAACGTGGTAGGATTTCAGCGAGTTGTGGTATCCAAATTTGTACAGCAGTAAGTCATTTCCATATCTTCACACAGTCCATGGTACCAAATTCTTCTGAACAAAACTGGCTCCTCTATAATCTAACCTCACTCCATCCAACATGATTGTATATTATCAAAAGCTATAATAAGAGATGGTGATTTCAGAACTGGCAATATGCAAGGTGACTCTGATATGAATATCATATAGTCATAAGAAATTTCAGCTTCCCATCATGACTGGAAGTTGCAAGTCTTCATTAAACTGGCCTTACAGCGTATTTAATCATGTTAGATAGGGGTCACTATATAATGCATGTAATGTTTTAAGAAATGATAACTTAAAGTGATATTTTTGTTCCACAGGGGTAACAGTGTTACAGTGGTGGTACGGATGGTCATGGCGGACTACGCTTCCACTGAAGTACAGCAGGCATTCACAGCCGCTGTCGGGGCTGGCCAGTTTGGAACACTTGCTGTCAACAGCACATCAGCAGTCGTCAAAAAGGATGGTAGGTAGACTAGCTGAAGTCTTGAGGTCTTACTGAAATGGTTGAAGGCCCTGATGTAACTGTCATCTTTAGTTACACTTTTAAAACAAGACTGGCAATAAAAATGTATTATTGCCATGACGACGATTGAGGGTACAACAATACAGCTCAAATCAGAAATAGACTGGAACTTCCCTGTCGCACTATCCCTGGCACAATATACTAGCCCACCTGTAACATAAACCTACAGCCAGCAGAAATGTACTATCCCTGGTACAGGACAATGGTCTGCCAGTGACCTAAACCTACAGCTAAGCACTACAGATTATTTCCTGTCTGCCTGTGGCGTATGGCTTGAACAAGCTCTAGAAAAGAAAATGTATTCTTCATAACATAACATAACAACCAAGACAACGTGATCCATTGTGCAGAGTTCCCTGTCTAGTTTCAAAGGACAAATTCCTCCAGGGAGCAAGTGTGACCTACATTCCACCATTGCATACCAGAGATACATCTGGAACAGATTTGGGGGGGATGGTTTGCATACCCAGCATACTGCATTCCTGTGGAAATGCCTGTGCAATTCCTAGAATTTTTGCAGACTGAATGCAGAATATACCACTTGACGACTCCCCTTTGGCGTCGTCAATAACTGGTTCTATATCTAAGGTTTATTTAAGGTTTATCTTCTCCATTGAGACATTAGGCTTTCCATACTTATGTTAGGGTGCTGGAAGCACCCAACACATGTTGATGAGCTTTGCTCTATCTTGCTCTGTCATGCTGGATGGAAACTTGTAGTAATCCTGGTGTCATCTCTCAGAGGATAAATCTATCTGAACTAATTGAGATGATTGTCCAGAAGATTAAATAGTAATACTATGTGATGTGGGGACAACTTGGAGGTTGTTTAGCTGAATCACCCGTTGTATCTGTACGCTTATATATAGTCGCATAACTTCCATTCATGTCAACACACCAGATTCACAGGCATGTGTTGCAGCAGCAGCTGGTTTTATCCCACTAAAAAACCTGTCAAACCTTTGTACATTTCACATTACACCTGAATTTCTATGAATTAGAGTTTTCCCTAAATGGAAGCAGTTCAATAACCTTTTTTTTATTCCTCAGTTACTGTGAGTCAATCAGCCACCACTACCATCAAACAACCCTGGTCAGCAGAGTACCTCAACATCACATCCACAATGTACAAGACTCTACAAACACAAGTGGAGCAACAGGTAACGATAATTCACCTTTATCCGCAGGGTAACCTATATCTGTTGTCTCTAAACAGAGGACATTTAGGGGCATCAAGCTAAAGGATGGCAGTTTGAAATAGTGACATTTTCACAATTGTACAGTTTTAAACCACCGTCCGTCAACATGATGTCCATAATACCTTGTTTTTAGAAAACGATTATAGGTTACAAGCGGATAAAGGTGAACTAGCGTTAAATACCATTGATGGAATAGAGGAATAGGGAGTAAAATAGAAAAAAAAAGACAAATCTTTTATATGGGAGGAATACTCTCAATACAATTTGAGAGATATTCTGTAATTTCAAACTTACATCCTCATTACATTGTAGTTTATCAGAACATTAAATCTTCTGCTTCATATAAATATTGTGTATTATTTTATATCTTAGCTGCTGACTGTATTGCTGTCAGTTGTTGGGGTCCAGGGCATGAGAGTAGCGTCGTTCAAGGAAAGGTATGACATTTTCTATTCACCAATTACGTGTCTTGTGTCTTATATATGTTTTTCTTGCTATTGACCAGATCTGATAAACATATATTGTTCTTAAGATCCCTTTACCTCCCCAATTAAAAAGTTGATGAAAACATATTTTGCGTCGAGATAGTCTATTTGACAGCCACTCATCTACTGGTAATTTTTCTCAAGTTCATCTTTACATACCTTTGCTCTCAAGTTTTACCATGATTGTGTTGATTTTTGTGCAAGTCAATATTGGTTGCTAATTCTATATCCTTTACACATAGATTTGGAAGTTACATACATCATTTACTGTAGCAGTTGCATTTATGTGTCTTCCATTCAGTGCTGGCAATATTGAAGTCCTGGTCAGGCTGGTTCTTGCTGACTATGCCTCAAAAGACGCACAGACGTCTTTTAAGACGGTTGTCTCCTCTGGGAAGATCGGAAGTCTTACTGTGGACCCCGTCTCTGCTGTGGTTAAGAAAGATGGTGTGTAAATGGCATTATCGTGTACAATCATGACTTCCTTACCTTTGACAACTATCCGGCTAGTAGAAGGAAGTAAATGCAATGTGAAGATATACTTTTTATCGTAACAATACAGCTTCTGTGAAAATATATGGACATGATCCACAAGACTGGCTTAATTTGCTATATTTCATGCCCAGGCTAATGATTTAATTTCATTACCATAACTGGCAGTTCTCAAGTTAAAGTTGCATCTGGCTTGTAATGCTTTGTACATATAGGTCAGTCTGCTTTTGCATTTTGGTAGGAGGAAATTTTCTTGCTGATACTTTATACAGAATAGTCATGTGAATCGTAATACAATTAGTATGAATAAATAAGATAGAATTGCATTTGTCAAATTGATAATGTGTGGCTAATTTTCCATTTGTCTTTGCCCCTTACACTTTAGTGAGCATCACGTCAACTGCATCTATGACCTTGACCCAACCTTTCACAGCTGACCTAATTAATCCTTCTACACAGCAATTTATGATCTTGAAAAAAAAAGTGGAACAAGCGGTAGGTTACTGTTTCACAATACCTAAGTAACTACTTATAGATAGATTTTGTAAGTTGACATTGAACTCTAAGACAGCATCCACTACCTTCCGTCAGTTACTGACAGAGTATAGTTTGCGCTATCTAAAATGTCTGATCATTTGCTTGAGTAACTCCTGGATTGTGTATTGTGTTATAATCTCTGTACCCAGGTCTTAGTTGATCAACAAATATACAAAATGTAAAATGTTTGCTTCATAAAAAATCCAGGCTTATGAATTTTAATCATTTATCAGAAACTACTAAAAAGTAGAAGGAAATGTCTTTAGATGTCTAGATATAAGCTTTTGGTGTCTCCATATAGCTAAATGTATGTTTTCTCTTGTACAGTTTTCAGAATCCCTGATTGTCGTCTTGGGGTTCCAACGTGTTGTGCTACACAAGTTTGTCCGCACGTGAGTTTAAGTCCAAATCAGCTACATGTAACACCGCAGCTATCATATACTCTGGCGAGCAGAACCTTTGCACTTACAGTCTTTAACTTCATTTAACAATTGCAAAACTCTTAACTTTTCAGGTGGCAGCTTTTTACCCCTTTGCAGGCAATTATTCATTCAACATACCGCAGCACTGTGCTACCTTGTGCTTTCTGCAATAAGTTTGTGCTTGGTCTTATCAAATACCTCCTGTTGACCCCATGTATTTATCTTTTTTCCTTGAGTCCATTCCTTAGAACAACATGAAGTGTTCATCGTATCATTCTCCACCATCCTATGGTGTTTGTTGAGCTGCTTGTCATCAGCAGTTGCTGGCATAACTTTGTGATAAATACTCTTATTGCGATGAGTTCTTTCCTTTTCTTTTGACCTGAAATGGCATATACAGCGCTTAACAGATAACTAAGCCTTTCCTTGATACATTTCATCATCATCCTCATCTCATTGTGAAGTTAATAAGTCAACGCAACAGCCTCTTAACCCTGCTCCTGGCACTGTCCATCATCCATGTCTACTCATTGTATGATAAAATGCTTATTGCAACCTCAGTCTATAGAATAAGTCCATCTCATTCTTTTGCTTTTCACATGGCAAACTTAACAGGTGATATATTGCATCATCCTCATCTCATTGTGAAGTTGATAAGTCAATACAACAGCATCTTAACCCTGCCTTACGCCAGCAGCATTCATGGATCCTCATTATTATCCAACATCTTAACTTTCAAGGAATCCATTCCATTTCTTTTACATTGCTGATGTCTTCCTTTTGGTGCTAAAGTCTTCCTCTTGTACTCAGCTTTACTAAGGGATCTGCATCCACAACAAGTGGCAGCAGTTTCCAAATATGCTTGGTCATGGAGGCACTGTGAAGAAAATTGGAGTAATGTTTTTGACAGGATGTCAGTCATAACTCTTCTCATAAACTTCTGTGGCATTGGTGCTTTTCTTCTTGGTTCTAGCAGACTAAAGCTCGTTGCCATGGTAATGTAATCAGTTGTGGTTGATCTTCATCATCCATGTCATGCAGCTTAACCCAGACAAATATCACCGTATGGTGCACAAACTGCTGTTCAGTGCAGGTCTTGCTGCACTAGCTCATGGTCTAACTGACCGGCATTTTCCGAAATAAAACATTCAACCAAACACTTTCTACTACATTTGAAAATGCATGATATTACAGTTGTTTGGACACCCTCTTTTTCTCAGTGAAACTAACCAAACCCAAGTAGTGTTGAGGATCATAACAGCGGATTACTCAGCAGCGGATATCAGCAGCCGGTTCGAAGCCATCGCACAAGACAGAGAGGTTGGACCCGGGGTCTTTTCCGTTAGGAATGATACAACCACCGAATTCAAAAGAGATGGTGAGGTTTTTTGCATTTTTGTCATTGCACTGTCAATGTTTGTTATATGAGTGTGTTTTGTGTTATAATTACTTAGACACCATTCATACCAGGGTTTGCAGGTTTGGGTTTTTCCTGATTAGATCCACTGTTTCTACCAAGCTTCACAAATCAGGATCAAACCTAGTTACTTATTAAATCTTGCTTGGCGAGTCCTGGTATATAAACAGGTATATATAGAATGAGTCGTATTTCAATCTTTGGATATTGCAAAGAAAACACATGTAATGTCTAATTTATCATAGATCTGCAATTATAACTCTGCAGGAAAATACAATTAGTCAAGATAATCATTTTGCTGTATTATCCTGATTATTGATGTCTAATTTCTTTAAGTAAGAGCTTCTGTTTTGATGTTTTATATTCAGCAAGCATCTCATCCACGGCTACCACAGTCCTTAGTACTCAGTCCTGGTCTGCTCAACTGACCAACAAAACATCACAGGAATACATGAGCCTGACACAGGAGATAGAGGATGGGGTTTGTGTTATCATTAAGATTTAGTTTACCCATAGCCAATACTGTAGGGATAATGTGAATTTGAATTTTACAATGGTCAACAGTGACTGATGTAGGCTTTATGTAATAAAAATAAACACTGTTTCAGGTTGTTACAAATATTTTTAACTGCAGAAGTGGTTTGTTCATTTATTCAACTAAAAATGTATTGATTTATGCACTTAGGGTTCCGGGTCGGAGTTCAAATCTGACCGGAGTTGGTGGAAGGGTGGTGTAATAGGCCGGAAGTGCGCTGTTGTCTCCCTAACTTTTGCTCCCTGTTATTTGGTGATCTTTTAGCTGAGCATAGATTTGTCGTATTTCCTGAAAAGCCCATGGGTTGTATTATTTATGTGCGAGGAGTAGTTGGTCGGCCAGCGCAACCATTTTTGTATTAGTCCGCTGCAACAGTGAAGCGTTTTTTTTGCCTGATGACCCAAATAGCAGCATTTTTCATGCGATTTCGATGAAATTACGTCATCGGAGATTGCAAAAAAGTTGTCACATGGAATTTTTTAATTTTCATTTTACAAAAACATAAAGAATTTAGCTTCTCTACCACGTAGGCCATTATCCTGGGAAAATTCGTTTTTTCAAAGCAGCTTCGATCAAAAAAGTGTTAAAAAATGATAGTTTTCGGATCCAAAATTAAAATTTTACTACATATTCTACCCAAAATAAAGAGGCAACAAATGATACCTATAGGTTTGTCGGAAAGAGTCAGTAAATGGCTTTCCACCATATTGATATCGATTAAGTTTTGCGTTCTATGTTTCCTAGCGGAACTGTAGCCCTTCGGCCTGAGGCTGTCCGCCAACCTCCGAAATCGTAAAAGAAACTCCGGTCCGAGACCTTAGATACCTAGACTGTTAGTTAACAGCATGATTAAGGCTGTATAAGGCTATTTAGCCAATATAACTTATGAAAGTTCAGTGGATGTCAATTTAACAGCAGTCGTTCTTTCAGCACCAAGGAGAAAATCCTGGTAGAAACAACCATTGGTTTTGATTGACACTATATTGATCACAATTTTTGTCTGTGTCTCTGTACCCAATGTTGTATGTCTGTTGAATTGTTTGTTGAAATGAAATTTAAAGAATGATGATAACTCTGTATGATGTACCTTTCAGATGTCCCTTATACTTGTTCAGAATCCTGGCTTTAAAAGAATCAATGTCAAGGAGTACAAACAAAGGTAAAACTGTTATTAGTAGCTTTAGTCTTCAACTTTGTTCTGCATTTCAAACTTCAAATTCTTTGTTAACTGTGTGAGACTGTAAATCTTAAAAATGTTAGCCACATGTTGTTTCATACATTCAAGTGATTACCTGCCTACTCATCTTTAAAAAAATATTGTTTCATGTTTTGCATTTTAGAGGGATTCTAACATGCCTAACATGCTTTCTTGAAATACAGCAAGAAAGAAGTCATAATTAGTTGAAGTATTATAAAGTTGTAATCTGTTTATTGTGGCACCTCTATTACAGTTCTGATGGTAAGGTAGAAGTGACAACCAGGGTGACCATTGCCCCGTATGCGTTGTTGGAAACTCAGTCATCCTTTGAGGAGGCTATAAAAACAGGACAGCTGGGAACAGTTCAAGTTGTGAACACATCAGCCACTATTGTTGAAGATGGTAAGACAGGAAGACATTGTTTCCATTTTTATCTGTCTGAGGATTGTCTTTAGGTATAGTCCATTGGTAGTTCTTTGAACAGGAATACCTTGTTAGAGGTATAAAGGAGGCCATACAAGTCATTTATCAGGGAACTTCAGCCATCACTTAACACAGAGGGAAGGGGTATTATAAACTTTCTTGTATGTTTGACCAATTGCTGATGTCATGTATGCAAAAGACCACATGTTAATAAGATCACGGGTTTGTAACTCTTGCAAGCAAAGTTTCTGAAGTAGTCATTATTGATCCTGAAGAAGGCAAATTGAAGGCCACTTGGTAATGTGATCCATGTATACCTTTGTGTTGTTAAGCGTGGCCGCGTAGCACAGTGGTAGTGTATTCGGCCCGTGACTGAGAGGTCGCCGGTTCGAATCCGCCTGCCGTGTTACCGGTCTTGCGCCCTTGGGAAAGGCACTTTACACGACTTTCCTCACTTTACTCAAGTGAAAAAATGAGTCGTCCCTCGGATAGGACGTTAAATGGAGGTCCCGTGTATGGGGAGAGCCATACCCCATGCACGTTAAAGAACCCCCACACGTGCAATGGTGCGGTGTGCGTTGGTGCAAATCCTTCTGTCGGTAGTTGGTGATTCACTTCAAATCACCCGGATGGAGGCCTGACGAACCTCTGTCTCGTATCAGCCACATGGTGAATTACATCATTCACCCGGACGGGAGACCTGGCGCATCCCCGTCTTGTAATTAGCCATACGAAAGGGTATGTCACCCCGTAAGGGGCGGTATAACCCCGTCGTGTGTAAACATGTGCGAACATGTTTGATCACGTCGACCGATGATGATGATGATGATGTTGTTAAGCACTGTACTATGATTACTACCAATGCAGATGAGCCTCCATGATAATGACCACAATGATTTCGATGTCATTAAATGCAACCTGTTATAATTTTCACATCATATTTCTAACCTCAGTGAGCCAGTCTGCCACGTCCTCCATGGTTGTGACTGAGACATGGAACCCACAACTTCAGAACAGAGAGTCAATGGTCTACAAGGAACTCAAGACAAAGATAGAACAAACTGTGAGTGTCAGACATTTGCTATCATAAGATACAAGAGGAGGAAACACTACTCATATTTGCATTCTATACTCTAGTAGTATTGTTAGTAATCACTTACTTAATGATATTTTCTAAACAAAAGTCATATTGTAATACTATTTTGGACAGTTGCTAATTTTAGTTTCTATTGTTTTTTACCAACAGCTGCTTGTAAACCTACTACAGACTCCAGGATTCCAAAATGTGGAAGTTGCCAATTTTGTTAAGACGTAAGTATATAGTTATGCTTTCTTATTAGCACTTTTTACTTATCGTTTTTACATCAGATCATTTGATATTGTTAAGAAAAGTTCATAATCCTAATGATATGTTCCAGTATAGTAGGGCAGCTATAGTAAGTTCAATTACAAGTATGACAGTGTTTGGGGGAATTCTTGCTCACTTTGAGTATGGTTTACCTGCAGCATGTTGTCTGTTATTAATGTTGTCTTGATTATTTTTTCCAGAGAATCCAACCAAACACAAGTTGTGGTTAGGATAATATCAACAACAGATACCCTAAAAGAAACACAGCAAAACTTTGTAAGTCTGGTGGAGAAAAACCAACTCCAGGGTGTCACTGTCAGCACAACTTCAGCTACAACCAGGAGAGATGGTAAAAACAAACATCCTTTTTATGATTTTTTTAAAAACATTTCTTCTTACGTTATATTCACCACATTTCCCTAATTAACGCTGCAGTTATATCAGTTGTTTTTCACTAATGGCTTTGTTTGACTAACAAGGAGGACACATGTATGAAATGTCATGAAAAATTATGCCATCTCAATGCAATAAATCATTTATTTGACCTGTGCACATTCAGCATTCCATGCTTTACCTGAGAGGGCTAAGAAGGCATTGTACATGTACCTGTATAGAAGAAAGTTGCCTTTTCAGTTTTTAATTGGTGTACCTAATGTTAACAGTTAGTTGAGTTTTGATGCTTTTAATATTGTCAAATTTCATACAGTGGCATCATCAACCTCAGCTTTCCTGACACTGTCAGAACAGACCTGGACTGCAGATCTCCTGAACACCTCATCATCTGTGTTCATCACCCTTAAAGAGAGGGTAGAGGATGGGGTAAGTTGCAGCTTTAGAAATCAGTAGCATGTTTTCTCTGGCTCTTACGTTGTAACTGAAACTTTTTGCTCACAAAACTGGTATTGCCACGTACTATGTGGTGGAGAAATTGTGTTTGAGTAATGAATTGGATGTCCAATGTACATGTATCATCAATGTAACACAATACATTTTTCGTCTTGTCTTGTAGCTGACAGAACAGATAGCAAACACCCTTGGTGTGCAACGCATTGCCGTAACAGGTTTCCATGAAGAGTAAGTAGTTAGTATTTCTTTGGTCTCCATAAAGACTTCATAAGAATGAGGCATTACTACAGTCAAAGTTTTGACAGCAAAATACTTTTAAATGAAGATGTTATGAGTATTAATTATTATTACATGTAGTTTATAAGCTTTATTGGGTCCAAAGTGGTAAAATGTTGCGAGAGAGATTTTATAGAATTTCTGACCATTTCTTTAATCTAAATGTGTACCATTACATGTAAATGTATGCAGCCTTAAGTAAAGAAATAGAGCAACCTACATGTACTAAAAGACTAGGTCAGCTTGCATGGCAAGTTCCAAACTATATTCTGTTACCACATTTGTCTAGTGACTATTAGTAACTTTCATTTAAAGTGTGCTCCTCACCAAACATTCATTGTCACTATCACATATCTGCAGGAAAGGAAAAGTTGTTGTGGATGTAAAGATCATCAAAGCTGACTATGCCACAGAGGAGGTCAGACAGGCCTTCAACACAGTTGTTCAAAGTGGCAACATTCTTGGTCTTGCTATCAACAAGACAACAGCCATGATAGAAAATGATGGTAAGTTTCTGAGAGATTTTATGTAATGTTTTTGTTCTATATCAAAAATAGAGAGATTGTTTATGACCAGTTGTTTGATGTAATATAATCAGGTGCTATGGGTCTAGGAAGGGCCAAAGGGCTTAACGCACCAGCTGTATTGATACAGATACAGATAAAGAGCACATCACACTAAAAGTTGAGATGTACTGACTTTGAAATTTGCATATTAGTGAAGCTTATTTGAATATTTGAAAGTGTTGAAATTTTGTATAATCAATTGATTTGCATATTTAAACTTAATTTTCTTCTCGTAGTCATCACCAGTTCTACAGCTTCGTTGGTTCTGAAGACTGAGAAGTGGTCAGCCAACCTGACGGATGACAAGTCTCCGCAGTTTGTTGCCCTGGCAAGCAAGGTGGAAGAACAGGTAAACAAACTCAACTTGCGTCCTTTGTTTAAGAGTCATGCTTTGTCCTCAGTCTAAAGAAGGCTGCTTTATCAAGGATAAAGAAAGAAATGAATTAGGAAACAAGGCACAAAAGGCAGCAACTTTCCGTGCTGCTTTTCTGGTGAGACTTTGGAGGGGAGATCTCAATTCTGAGCCAAATCATATGTTTTGATATTGGCCAGTGCACGGGGCAAAACCATGCTCCAGGTCACATTAGTGTTTTGGGATCTTTAGGATGCTTCAGGCTCCAACAAATTTGACTTGGTGGATTAATGTCCCATCAAGTGTTTGCTGTATGACGGAGACAAGGATATCTGCATGTTTATCAGTTCTTCCTCTTTCCATACAGGTCAGAACTGTGTTGGTACCAACAGTTGGCTTCCAAGAGGCAAAGGTTGTACAGTTTAGACAAAGGTGGGAAAACAAATCAATCATCAATCAAATTTTACGTTTTAATTTTCTATCTATTACTTTCCTGACCGTCTTACCCAAATTGCATTTTGCAAGCTAGACATGTAAGTGCATGTAGGCTAACAAAAAAGGACATTGAATATGGCATGCCAAGTATAATACACTCAGATATCATTCATAGTGAATAAACTTCAGGTTAACTGGTGGTTGTAGCAGCTTGCCACACTGCATTTCTTGCATTGTCTTTGCAAACCGAAATTACTCAACAGTGACGTTCTTTAAGAAATCTCAATTTAGAAAATGAACAAATAAATTTTATCCAACTAGGCATTCATTAACTTTGTTGCTGTTTTCCCTGATATATAGTGATACAAACGTGGAGGTTATTGTAGCCATCCTGAAGTCTGTTTACGCTGCCGACGAGAAGAGACCGCTTTTACCATGGCAGTGTCTGATGGAACTGTGGGGTCACTACAGGTCAATGCCACCACAGTGGGGTTCAAAACAGATGGTAAGATTTTGTGCTACATGTATCTTCAAAGAAGGATATTGGGGTTTTCCTTTGAAGAACTAGGAATGTCTCTCACCTGCTTATGTTTCAGACATCTTTCTCA
The DNA here is from genome assembly GCF_000003815.2 of Branchiostoma floridae. NCBI lineage: Eukaryota > Metazoa > Chordata > Leptocardii > Amphioxiformes > Branchiostomatidae > Branchiostoma > Branchiostoma floridae. Next base: position 2,824,903 of record NC_049995.1, read on the forward strand.
GTCAGTCTCTAAGGAAAATTAACTAGAGTGCTTCAGTTATTTTCAGAAGATTGTTTTAGCATTTTGCAGGTGGTCATCAGGTCAGTGCAGTAATTTTCTTGTCAAAATACATGTCCATTTTGCTCAGTACAGTGAGTGTGTATATTTAGCTTAGGAAGTTCCGGCATATTAGCATTGTTAGTGAAAGAACATTTGCCCACCATCTTGACGTTGGAAAGTAGAAAATTTATCCAGTTTTGTCCTTGTCAAAACAGAATAATGGATATGATTATGACCTGTTCCTTTACAGTTGGTATCACTTCCACTGTCTCCCTGGTTGTGAAACAGGAATGGAGTGAAGATCTGACAGATGTCACCAGCGTTGCTTACAAAAACCTGGAGAAACAAGTAGAGAAAGGGGTAATTATTGTGTGTATGTAAAAAGCAGGATCTGATTAAACTGTATACTGAATGTCCTATTTTTTTGTAGTCTATTCCTTAGCATTTATGTGTATAGAATATCCTGCAGACAATTAGTACTACCAGAGTTAACTTAGTTAGCTGTAAATATATGGCATACTTAATATGTATTTCTTTTTTTACAGTTTTTCCAGGCTCTCATCACTACTGTTGGGTTCCAGAGAGTTGAGGTTTCCAAATTTGAAAGGTTTGAACTTGAGTATCATAAATTATTTTTCATTGCTATTATGATTAATGATATCGATGCTTATTAGGATGTATGGCATTTATTCTCTTTTCATTCAAAGTCATCGCATGTGAACATAACTTACTCACAAGACAACACCATATAACTTTCATAAGTGTTCATTGTTTGATATATTATCATTTTGTGGATTTTTGTTATGAAAAAGAAATGACTGGACCAGGTATTCTGCTATATTCATTTGACAACAAATTCAAGGCAGTTCAAAATTCAAATAAAAAAATTGTTCTAAGGTGACTATCCTTAAACGATGGTGCCTAGTTTATGGCATCATTTTTTGTAACTTTCGAAACTGTGAATTGAAATTGTGATATATATATGAATGAATGAATGAACTTTATTGCGTGACATTTGTAAATGGTACAATTGTAAGGCAACAGTAATAAGTCAATTAATACAATGACTCGTCTAAGGTCTATAACTACATACGTGTAAAGTACAGGAATGTGAACATATTTGACAGGGAGATGAACCAGACACGAGCCAAAATCCGTGTGCTGTCAACTGACTACTCCACAGCGAAGGTCCAGGCCACTTTTCTGGAAGCTGCCAGTACCGGACGGGTGGGAACACTTCCTGTTGATCCAGCATCTGTGGAAGTCAAAAGAGATGGTAAGGAACTATAGGTAATCATTTGTAGTTTATGTTTATCTGAATGCATAGATTGAAGTGATTTTAGTCTTTGATCTGCTGAAGAAGGTTATAATTATAGACTTTAGATGATTAGACATGCCAGAAGCAACAGAGCTGTTCAGCGTCACTGCCAAAAGATATTGGATGCTACCTGAAATGTATAACTTTTTCCAAAGTCATTGAGTAATGATTATTTGGCAATCGTTGATATTTTAGGCTCCAAAGACATTTTTCGATTTCTCATAAATTATCAGTTTTTGGTAGGTCTACGACAAATCTATCTTTGGTCAGTCTTCAAACTTCTTTCAAACAGGGATGTCTTAGGATTAACCTTTGCAAAGACATGCCTCTTCTGAAATGAAGTAAATTGTTTACCAGTACCATTCCTTCTTTTGATAAAAGAAAGCGTACGACTGGGTAGTGTGTAATTCTATTTTAGGTTAGGTATAACATGCATGTATTGGATTTTTTCTCTTACAGTGAGCACAACAACCACTGCAAGCTTTGTTCTCAGCCAGAAATTCAACTCTGTTCTTACCAACAAGACAGCGGAATATCAGGTTCTTAAGAGGAAAGTTGAGCTTGAGGTAAGACTTGAAACAAAATTGTGTTTTTCAAGGGATTGCTTGCCATGTAACCAAAAAAAAAATGCTTGTTTTCTCCTCTACCAGATTGATTTCCACGAACTCTTACCTGATGATGCCATGGATGAAGTTGAAGAAAACATAAAAATGTGACTTTCAGCTTTTCGACCTATAGCTATTAGAATATGTCCAAATAGAAAGTTCCACTACTAGACTAAATGTTACTTTACTGTCTCAAACTTTGCTGTTCAACTGATGTTAACAGAACCACATTTCAATTGTATGATTGCGTTTTTCCAGCTATTGGAGGTATTGGTGGACCAGGGCATTGGTTTCAAGCAGGTGGATGTGGCAGAATTTAAACAAAGGTTAGTTCTACAAGCGTATTTTAGAGCTGATCTTCTAAAACGTCTCTGCATATTGCCCTATTACTGAAAATGATACTTGAATAATATTTCTGAGGTAGTTAGAATTGGTCAAGGATTGGCCAGGAAGATGCATACTACTATATTGAGGGTATACTACTATATTGAGAGTATATGAAAAGAACATACTATTATCGGTAATTAAGTCTTTGTCTTGGAGTTGATCATCCTTTAATATGTCATCCACAGAGTTATCATTCAAAATGAGGAAAAGATAAAATCATTTTATATCTTACAAGTATAAAATGTCTTACCAGAGTTGGTATTGTCAAATTCAACTTCAAATGAATAAATACACTGAAAATCCTCTATTTTTCCCAGTGTGGAGAACAAGACAGAAGTGGTACTTCGCGTCATGGTAGCCCCCTACGCCCTGTCTACCATCCAGACAGCCTTTACTAGAACAATCTCCTCTGGGCAACTTGTCACCCTTCCAGTGGAAAAATCATCCGCTACCTTTACTAAGGACGGTGAGAAGAATAATCCATAAGTTTATCCATTTGTGTGGCTATATTATATATCTTTGTTAAAGGTATTCTAACTTACAAAACATGTTTGTAAACCATGTCTGAGGTCATTCTGATGAAGACTTTTGAATAAAAGGTCAAAACCGGTAAATCGTTGTGTCTCAGCCGTCATCCTTCTGACGCCTTATCGACCATGTTTGCACACCATATAATGTACATTTCTACAATCATGTTTAAAGAACCAGTGGGTTAGCACATAGCTTTGAACTTGAAAATTTGAGATGATTTTTTTAGAACATTTTTGATGTACTGTCTTTTTGCATCGCCATTGCTCACAAAAAGTATTGATTTTTTTCTTGCCTTTCTTCAGTGAGTGTGTCAACAACTGCCACTATGACGGTCTCCCAGTCATGGTCCAATGATCTACAAGACCAGACATCAAAGGCTTACAAGGACCTGAAAATACGTGTGGAACAAGAGGTACAATATGTTCAAATTATAAGTTAGTAATAAAAGGATATGTAAAATTGAGTGTTCGTCATATTGGCTGTGAGACGTTCACAGTTGCCAGAACTGACCGATGATGGTTATGATGATTCTGATTTTAAATGCTGTACCAATTACATGTATCTTCATGAAATAGACATATTAATGATAGCAGGGTGCATTCTTGTCTTTGAATTGCAAATGACACATACATGTATACTGTACATTCTGTATTGTATTGATCAGAAATTAAGATTAAAGATAAATACTCAATATTGCTATTTTTTTACAAATTTGTAGATGACAGAGAAGTTAGTTCAGACTGTTGGATTCCACACCATCAGGGTGGTGAACTTCAAGAAAACGTAAGTAACTTTTTATTATTTATTATTCTTCTTGTCTCTTTTTAGACTAAGTATAATTTCATAGTATTTTGTCAGTTGTGCAATATCATTTACCTTTGGTACATATTAAGGTAATTAACATTGACAATTCTTGTCAGGGAAAGATCATAAAATTAAACAGCTTTATTCTTCTAAGCTTCCTTTTCCATGTGTTATTTTTCCAGGGAAACCAACCAGGTACAAGTGATAGTCAGGATTGTTGCAGCAGGATATGCCTCGTCACAGGCCCAACAAGCCTTTGTGCGAGTGGTGCAGACAGGAAGGGTGGTCACCATCCCTGTTGTATCAACATCTGCTACTGTGAAGATGGACGGTAAGTGATGAAGTAAAAATGCTTTGGAGCTTTCTTGGAATCATATTATGCCCCATTATTCACAAAAGCTAATATCTGTTGCCTAAAAATGTGATCATATTATTTCCAGAACACATGATACAAAACCAGAAATTCTTATACAGTTCGAACAGAGTTGCCAGGAGGCCAAAAATCTTATTATATCTTAGGCCAAGACATATCAAATTTCATTTATTATATTACTTATAGCTCTGGAGTCATGTTGCTTAATCTCAAATAAACATTGTTATACTTCTAGACCATGACACTGCCACAAATGCCATCTGAACCACAACCTTGGCAATGGTATCAAAATAGTAAGTCATTTCTCATACTTACACTGATGATATATGACTAGCTATATAATGTGATGCAAGTTTAACATTTTCAATACAATTGTTATATAAAAAAAAACATTTCAGTAACCAAGTCACGGACAGCCCAGATGACCTTAAACAGGCAGTTTTCGGCTGAGCTGACAAACATGACATCAGTGGCTACAATGACTCTAAGGACACAAGTGGAAGAGGCAGTAAGTGGTGTTATACTTAAATCAACACTATCCTTGTAAAGCTATCCAAAGATAGGTACATTTTCTCTCTTTCAGTATTTCAAATCGAGTAAAATGGTAGGACTTATTTCTGGAAGAAAGTGTTTTTGAATGCTAATATGGTGTTATTGTTAAGTTTAAGTAAAGCTATGTTCAATAAGCAATGGTCTTTTGCATCAAATTTGAAAAAATGAGACTTTATGAATTTATGTCTTTTTTCCAGCTAAGAGTAGAGCTGTCAGAGACACCTGGATTTCAACGTGTTGTCATTGTCAGCTTCAAAAACAGGTAAAATTCTTCATTCCTGTTTAATACTTGTATCCAGATATGTTATTTGGTACATAGACTCTGTTCTCATGTGGGCAAAGAAATTGCAATCAGTAAAACAAAGGTACAAAAATGCATGACTTAAAAATTGCACAAAAAGTCAATGCTCTTCAAATAGATGGATAACAATATATTTCCCTTCCCACAGCCCTACATCTGCAAATCCAGAAATCTAGAATCAGTAGAAATAAAGATATTCTAAAATGTGACTTAAAAGTTGTTGAAAAGGAGTATTCGTGAAATAAATACACATAACAATATGTATTTTCTGTTCCACAGCTCTACATCTACAGTAGTTGTGACAACTCGGTTGATGGCGGCGTCCTACGCTGTGAAGAATATCCAGAATGTTTTTGAATCAAGGGTATCGACTGGAAAGATTGGAGCTGTTACAGTTCAGCCACAGTCTGCTGTAGTAACTGAGGATGGTGAGGGAATAAATCTTGATCTCAAATATTGATCTTAACGATTAGATAGATGGATGAATGATTGAATGAATCAATGAATGGATAAATTTTATCAAATGTGTATTGCGACAAATATCACCAGCCAACATGTGTGCTTTTTTCAGTCAGTACTTCTGCAACTGTGTCGATGTCCGTCCCAGTGAGCTGGTCTGTTGACTTTCAGAACAAAACAACCCAGGCGTACCAGGATATCAAGGTCAAAATAGAGCAAAATGTGAGTTTTCTTTGCAATGTAACATAATTTCCACAATAGCCAGGATGTTAGATAAAGCATTTCTGAATAATTGTCATTTGCTGTGACAGTCATACATTCTTCACAGCTTCATTTGCTTTTAATCAGATTCTTTATATCAACATTGTTCCAAACTTATGATTTGGAACTCCAAAATTTAACATGATGTCTGTCTGTGGTGCTGAATTACAGGTGAACGAAAAGTTGCTGACAACAGCTGGCCTCAGTGGTATAGAAGTCACTCAGCTTAAGCAAACGTAAGCTACAATACTCCTTTAATCGTTATAAGAAACTTAATAGAATTGCCTGTTAGAAACCATAGTATAGGAACGATTAAATGGATAATTTGTTCATTGTATATCAAGAGCGCCTTCATTCACGTTACACATGGGCACATGTCCAGCTACCATTTGTAGCATCATTATAGCAATCCAGAGGGTTTGCATGAAATTAGAATGAGCTACAATATCATTGTCTGCTACAAAGGAAATAGTTCATGTTTACTGGCATCGATAAGTAAGACTGCCCTTCAAGTCAAGCTGTTGTTTTCATTTATTCTAACTTCAGACAATCAGGAAAAGTTGAAGTTATCCTAAGGGTTGTTGCTGCCCAGTACGCCCTGTCTGAAGTCCAGCAGAACTTTGTGACACTGGTGAAAACGGGCAAGATTGGAACACTGGATGTCATTTCTGAATCTGCGATAATGAAGAAAGATGGTGAGTAGTCAAACAAACCTGTCCAACAATCTATGGATTTGGAGTCTACAATGTAGCTGAGTAAGATATGTAGACTACAACATGGCTGATCAAAATTACTAGAAGGTTCCATGTGATAGTTATCATACACTAAGATATTTAAAAAGGCTGGAAATAGTTAACACTAAAATTGCTAAAAGGCCTCATTACATGGTTATATGTCATAGTCATTATACACTTCGATATGTCTAAAAATAATTTCCTGCTAAGATGCAGGAACTGTGCGTCTATTACGCTTAGATCTACACCGGTTAATGCTATATGTCTTCAGGAAATTTAGTCTTCACTATCACATGGACATGCTGACTTTCACTATTCACAGGTTTCTATTTCTGTCATCTCCTTCAAAGCATTCAAATGACAACTGCTTGCAGTTCATAAAAAAAGACACTCAACATTATTATTATTCATTTCATTATTTTTTCAGTGACCCTTTCCAAGACTGCTGAGATCACCGTGAGCCAAGCCTGGTCAGTGGAATTGACCAACACCAGCAGTATGGCCTTTACCGTGCTGAAAACTCAAGTGCAGGAGGCTGTGAGTGTAGCCTGTTGCATATGTGAACAGTTGTATCAAGTCGATATATATGATTTCGTAGTATGATAGTCTTATGAAATGTGGCAGACAGAGAGCTAAAACTTCAGCAGGTAATAAGAACCCAGTTGTCTACAAAAAAAATAGAACATCCTAAAGCGATAATCATTGTAAATAAGGGTTAACTGGCTATTATTGAATTTGACAAAAGTGTTTGCTTTTATTGTACAGGTGACATCAGAGCTCGTGAACACCATTGGTTTTCAACGTGTAGATGTGACATCATTCAAGCAGGGGTAAGCTATTTCATCACATCTGAACTATCTTCAATGATACTCTACATGAAATATTTTTGACAGTCCACCAAATTCATTCTCTGTTATTTTCTATTTCAATATTCTATGCCATGTGTACATTGGTGCTTGTTCTTTGACATGTTAATTTTATTGTACAGAAGCAGCAATACCACAGTTGCAGTGATGCGGATGATAGTTGCAGCTTATGCAAGCAAAACTGTGGAGACGTCATTCCAACAAGTCGTCTCAACTGGACGAGTTGGAACCCTGAGTCTAAACTCCACATCAGCTACAATAACTACAGATGGTACTTGTTTGAATGTTTGCAGCTGCAAGGATTTCCCTATATCTTCTCATATTCTGCCTATTCAAGAGAGAATCAATTTGTACACTTTACCTTAATGCGGATTGTATCATAATCCTGTCGGCTTCTCCAATCATTTTGTTCAAACTGTTTATGATGCACAAATAAAAATGTAATTGCTGTGTAAATTTTGTTTTTAAGTGTTTACAACTCCAAAATGTAACATTTTCATCTTAAATTGAACAAACGGAGTATCATACAATTTGCATACACATTTCTCTGGTTAAAGATTAAATTTTAATATCACACCATATATATAGAGAGAAAGTTCCCTATATCCTATGTGACTCGCTTTCTCACACACCACAAATCAGAAGTGGCGTAAGCATACAAACACAATATATATGATTGCTAGCAATTCTACAGGTCTGGTGTAATAGGCACAAAAGTCAAGTTTTAACCAACTCATACTTTGGAATTTTTGTCTTTGTCTATGTAGTGAGTGTGTCATCTACAATGACGATGTCTGTGGCACAGAACTGGACAATGGACCTCGTAAACAGATCCACAGAGGCCTACACAGTACTTGTTAGGCAGATAGAGCAAGAGGTACGTCACTCATTTCTTCCTAAACCGTCCATGCACAATTAGGTACTTTCACCCAACCTTGTATTACATCTCCTTTGAATGACCATAGCAGCTGTTTGGACAAAACATTGTTAGAAGGGGTACAATCCCTTTCTGCCCATATGTGTGGATCAGCTCTTCAAGCTTAAAGGGAATGAAAATGGAATGGTATGGATCGTTGTTTACCACCCAGTCTTGTTTCATTTTAGATGACTCAGAAACTTCTGGTGAACGTGGGATTCCAAGGACTTGAAGTGACTCAGTTTAAGCAAACGTAAGTTCAAGGTATATTATATTGTCATGTACAGGTTATTCAGAATGCAACATAGCAAGTCCTATTGATGCAAGTAACTACATCTTAGATACAGATTAGATATGATACAACTCGTGTGGTATGCGAGGCTGGTGTGTTACATGGAAGGGCATCTGTGATGGCTATGCGATGAAGAGTAGAGATACAGATATTTATCTACTTCAGGACATTACCATGCTCCGTTTATTTTTGCACTACAGGGAGTCCAACCAGATCCTTGTGATTGTGAGGATAGTAACTGCTGTCTACGCCCAGACATTGACACAGCAGACCTTCATCACCACTGTAAAGTCTGGGAGTGTTGGAAGCCTGTCTGTGGTCAGCACATCAGCAGCCATCCAAACAGATGGTTTGTACATTTCAACATCAAAATACAGACTTCTTATGGCTTTGGATAAAGTCATTTATTTAATATCTAATATGTCTGGATGTTCTTTTCAGAAAAATCTGGGAGTCAAGAGAACAATAGAGCAATAGAACATTGAAAATGCAAACTTATAACAGGTTCAAATGATGTCATTGGAGAAAATTCATAGAAGTCTCTGGTATGCCTTTTAAGATTACTGTTTTTGTCGGTATGTACACTTTTGTAAATACTTTTGTTTTCTGATGATCCGTCACCTTGTAAGAACAGGCATATCTAAACGTTATTATCAATGTTTAAGAGTAAACTAAACATTGCTGTGAACATTTGCAGTGGCTACCTCCCAGACTGCCCAGATGACCTTGACACAAACATGGTCGACTGACCTTCAAAACAGCACCACACAGTCCTTTGTGACATTGCAGAAGCAAGTGGTCAATGCTGTATGTATATTTTAAAGACCATTTTCATCCCATACTATGCACCCTTGTATTGTTCTTGTTCTTGTTACTGGATAACACCCCTAATTTGTGTTGGGGCAAACCATCCAGGGCGTAGTGTTGCAACTCATCTTCCTCAAACTTAACGGGATTAGCTTGAAGGGTGGTTGATTATGGTAGAGTATTCCAATCGCTTATAGTATTAAGTAGATCAACTTTTTAGTTTTCCATACTGTAGATGCCATGCTTTGCACCTTGTACAATTGTTGCACACTAAAGTTATTACTTTGTATTCTTAATGTATTCGGCCAGATTTTAACATTAGGGCCATCTTCAGCCACATGTACATGGTCCTTAGCTCAAGTTAACTAAAATAGAACATATTTGAAAAGGATGAGTGGATGATGGCAAACTGTTAACAGCAGCCAAATGGTCAGCACCTTGGACATGGTCCTGAGATTTTTGTGTTGTTCTCGACACTTTTCTTGGGTTTTAGAGTTAGTGGAATAGCATTCCTTCTGGTTAAATGTCAACTGTAGATGTAGATGTAGCAGCACACTATGTATTGTATGTTTGATCTTCAAAAAGGGTATGTGGGAAATACACGGGTGAGTGGGAATACTAGACTGCCACTGCCTTTGTCTATCACTGCTTGTCCTTTTGAGCCTTTCTTCAGATGTCCGTTACATGTCAATAATGTTTTATTTTCTATCCACAGCTGAACATAGAGATGGGAAATACTGTTGGCTTCCAGCGAGTTGTCGTTACAAAGTTTACCAAAAGGTAATCCATTTTCTTTGTTCTTTCTTTGGTCCTATTGTTGATGGTTATCATTTTTAGGATGGTACCCATACATGTTGAAAATTGAGACTTCGTTTTTGTAAACATTCCTCTACATGTGGCCTTTTTTTCATGCTTTTGTACTCAAAATATGTCAGATAAAGCTGAATCTTTTATCTCAATCCCATGTTTCTGTTTCAGCTCTACCAACACGGTTGTTGCTGAGGTCCGTATGATAATGGCTGCCTATGCAGCAGACGCTGTGGAGAATGTTTTTGTACAAACAGTTTCAACGGGACAGGTGCAAGGGGTCCCGGTAGACAAGACATCAGGAAACATTGTTAGGGATGGTAAGATATAAATGGAGTTTCAGAATTTCTTTTTCATTCTCATGATGATAACACTACAGTACTGTAGTTTTTTTTGTACTAATTTTAAATCAATAGCAATTTCTCTTACCATAATTTTCATAAGCAAAATAGAAGTCACATGTTGTCATCTTGTCTAAGACCAAGGAAATTCAAATGAAGTCAAAGAACATTGAAAGCATGAAAGCCCTGTCTGTTATTCAAACACACATATTACTCCAGTGGTACACTTATATGCACTGCATTGTTTACTTGCTCTCTTCCAGTGAGCGTATCTTCCCAAGTAACCATGACAATGAACCAAACATGGTCCATGGCATTCCTGAACACAACAACTACAATGTATACGCAGCTCAAGACCCAAATAGAAGAGAAGGTAAACATTCAGTGATGTTGATACTACTTGCAGGTTTATCAATTTTTACATCTGTTGCATTGATAATTGATGTATTGTCCTTCCCTTTTGACAAACAAATTCGTCTTAGCTCCCTAACCTTTAGTGAGTGGATGATAAAGAATAGCTGAAATGGTAAAGATGCAAAATGTTTTTATGAGAGCTTTCCTGATACAGGTTTAAATGTGTACTGTTATATTTTCAAGATGACGGAGACACTTCTTACAACGATTGGTTTCCAAGGGCTGCAAGTGGTGGAGTTTAAACGAACGTAAGTACCTATTATCAACTTTCTCTTGCAACAAATTACAACTGTATGAGAACTGAAATTGATAATCATCAACAATTTGATTGCTAGTGGACACATTTTTTTCAGTCATTTCATATATTGCAAACAAAAATTCTAATTACCTTTGCCAGAATGGCTAAGGTTATGTTTTCGGTTTGGTGGTGTGGTTCTCCCCGTTTGTGAGCAGCATAACTCGAGAGGACTTCGATGGATGCAGCTGATATTTGGTGGGTGGGTAGGGGTGTGGAAGACGAAGGTCGAGTTCGATAATGGGCCTCCTAGCGGCTTGCTAAGATACTGCAGCAGGACCTGCATGCTTGATATCTCGCGTTCCGGACATGCTGCGGTCGTGATTTTTGAGCGTTAGGGAGCCCTTAAAGCAGGGAGTGATTGCTGCGAGTTTGGGCCCCCTAGTGGCTTTCATGGAAGTGCAGGCGCCGGTTTAATTGCAAACTTTTGTCCGCGGACAGCATAACTCGAGAAGACTTCGACGGATGCAGCTGGTATTTGGTGGGTGGGTAGGGGTCTGGGAAACGAAGGGGGAGTTCGATAATGGGCCCCCTAGCGGCTTCCCTTGGTACTGCAGCGCATCTTCCGGGTGTGTTTTTCCATCTTCTGAACATGGTATGGCCACGAGTTTTGGGTGTTAGATAGCTGTTGTGCTCAGGAGTTAGTGACATAAGTTTGGGCCCCCTAGCGGCTAGTGTAGGGATAGCAGGGGCATTCTTGTCGAAAACTTCTGAAGCAGTACAACCCCCCAGCTTGGTTTGGTTGAGTCCATTGTTGACAGCTGTGTCCAAGGCCAATGGGTCAGGCTGCTTGACCTTTCTTGCTGTCAATCACTTGATCGGATGTTGAGGTGAAGGGTGGTGGTCTAAGGTCACTGGCGGTACAGTGCAGTGTAGACTTGAGTTGCATTTTTTAGTTTATTCACTGTGTATGACCTAACTGACAGGTAAGATTGACATGTAAGGTATTGAAACAATAAGAGAGGAAAGGATAGTATGATATTACTGATTGTAGTTTAGTTGTAGGGTGTCTCTAAAGCGTCTATAGACTCTGGGTAGTGCAAATTGCGGTATAGTGTAGTTTAGATTTCATTGTCTCAGTGGTTATTGTAGTTTGATGCTTTAGGGGCAATACTTATTGTACTGTGGCAAGCAATGTTAGGGAGATCTACTTTTTGAACGACTGTGTTGTCCTTAAGTTAGATAATGTGGTCTTTTGCTCCTAGAAGTTGCAGAGAGTTAAGATATCCATGAAAGTAATTCAGACTTTTGTATGTATGGACAGTAGTTTCACTTGTTTACGACAGAATATCAGTGATAAACGATAGTATATGCTATTTGAAGGGTATGACTCTGAAAGGAGAAGAATTCCTCCAGCTTTTGTATTTACTTTGTGTCATGTAATTTGTTTTACTTAGATGTGTAACCTTTATAGACAGAGGGCGTGCCATATTTTTTGAGCTTGGTAGGGATTGGGGACAGTCTTGTATGTATGGACATTAGTTTCACTTGTTTACGACAGAATATCAGTGATAAACGATAGTATATGCTATTTGAAAGGTATGACTCTGAAAGGAGAAGAATTCGTCCAGGTTTTGTATTTACTCTGTCATGTTATGTCTTCTACTTAGATGTGTAACCTTTATAGACAGAGGGCGTGCCATATTTTTTGAGCTTGGTAGGGATTGGGGAAGGGAATGGTGAGGAACATGTATGATAACGATTTTAAGTGTTACTTAGATAGGTGTTGTTTGTAGGAATATGTGACATATGTAGGAGTCCCCTAGCGACTTGTTTCTGGGGATAGCAGACATTTTTGTCCAAAAGTTCCGTGAAAATGTAGGTTATTTTTGTCAAGACACTCCAATGTTGCCAAGTGGTAGAAAAAGTAGCATGTTGACCCCATAAAAGGAAGCCATAGTAGTATTGTTATCTCTCTATATTTTTAAGTTCCACTGCTGGGCACTGGTGAATCCTTTGTGGTGGGCTATTGTTGCATGACTGGTAACCTTTCTTTGCAAGGACGTGTGAATTGTTATATTCCTAGAGCACTGACCCATTTACAAGATGTTTAAAGAAATGGTAGGGAATGGAAAAGAATGGTAGAATGCCGTTGTCATTATCTAGAAACTATCAGAGGTATCAAGTTTTACATTATAAATATTTTATAATTATGCAGGACCAGGGACATATTCATAAAGTTGAGACAGTGTTTAAAATGTGTATGATGTATGAAGTGCTCTAGACATCTAAGTACAAGACTTTAAAGGCAATTGTAAATAATGGTAAGGAACATTCGTATGATGACTTAGAATGGATACAATTTGAAGAGCATTTACCACTAATGGAAATCTACATTGGCTGTAATGTAAAGATTAGCAAGTTCAGGGTGTCATAATCTCATCCGTGAACATTCCAGGTCATAAGAACTCACCCCACGCAGCAGCCCGCTATCTCAAGAGTCCGAAAGCCTGTTTTTTAGAAATTCCGGCCAGCATAAGTTATGCGCCGCTTCAAATTTGCCGCCATCTTGGATTCTCATGACCTGAAATTAGGGGTCATGACCTGACATTAGGGGTCAGCACATGCCTAAAAAATGAACCAAAACCTTGTTTTTTTTGCCAAATCTGAATGTCTGCACCCTACACTGCTCATCAATAAGAAAATTTTCTTACATTTTCATGCTAGAAGTTGAAAATAGTCTAAAATACTGTATGGACTCATTTTGGGCCTTCTGCGGCTGCATCAATTAGGGTCATTGCCCTTGTAGGGGCTTCAAGTTCAAGATTGACAAATTTCAATAATTACACTTGGTGCGGAAAGGGGTTGCTAACAATCATCCCAAGTTTCAAAGGTTTCTGACCTGGAATGCTCCCTTGGGGATACTTTCTGAGAAGCTGGGTCAGGGGGCTGTGGCACTGTGTTCTGAGGCTAGTGACAGACCACCTGTCATTTGGCAAAAAGGGCCAAAATCAGGAAAAAATGGTTAAACCCTGCTCATCCTGACATAAGAAGACTACTCTACTTCCATTTAGGGGCCTAAATCTGTACTAAAATGTTATATGGGGTAGACCTGTAAGCATTTGAGGAGAGTACATACTGCAATAATGCTAAAGAATACAAAAACTAACAAAAATGGCCAAAAGACAGTAAAATTGAAGAAACTGGAAAAAAAAATTGAGTCAAGTGAGTCTGCAGAAACCTGCTTCTTATCAAAATAACCAGTTTCAGGGGAACTATTGGCCCTAAAGGCCCTCCTGCCCTAAAACCCAAAGTCTGGCAGAGCATTTACCACTAAAGGAAATCTACATTGGCTGTAATGTAAAGATTAGCAAGTTCAGGGTGTAATGGGGGAGGATCCTGGTGGCCCCGAACAGTACTACTGCAATGCTTAGATAGGGTTTAAAGAATGGTAAATAATGGTAGAATGTTATCATTATCTAGAAACTATCAGAAGTATCAAGTTCCACTTTATAAATATTTCTATAATTATGCAGGACCAGGGACATATTTATAAAGTTGAAACAGTGTCCCTTTAAGAGGACGTGCTAAAATTTTCGGCGCATACAGGAATCGTAGCTAAAATTGTCGATCCTCAAGCGCACCAACCTACGAACTGTTTGTGGGATGTTCAGATACTTTTATTAATGCTAGATAGGTAAAACTATACATTTTTGAAAAGCTTTTTAAAGAACCTGTAGAATATGAATATATCAAGATAAAGACTGTATCTAGTTTGTAAGGAATAATACTGCACAAAAGGACAGTAAAAAATTTTCTTTGAAGTCTCAAAAAATATTTGAAATGTATATAACATCACCCACAAAGTCTAAAATAACTAACGTTAAGTCACTGAAAACTAGGCTAGAATGCCTTGCTATTCTTCCTGAATCAATAAAAACATAAAACAATGTATGTAAGTGACTGTAACTGTTTTATTCTTGCTAGCAAAGATAGTACCTAAAGCCTTGACCGGTTGTAAAAAGATGGGCCTTATCAGTGTTCCCCTAATGTTTGACCAGGAAAATTTCACCAAAATTATGAGTTAATCTTGGAGGAAAACCAAAACAGACTTTGCTACCTCAAAGTGTTACATACATTTCTGAACATGCTGCCCTCCCCCATAGGTGAAAAAAAACAATTACAAAGCAGAAATTTGGCTGGATCAATAATTTGAAAACAATTTCAGACACTCATAGCCCTCAGTCCTTTATGATAAACACCAAAAACACCCACCTACTCCTTTTTCACGGCAAAGAAACCAAACAGAGGTTTGTAAATACTACCACAAGGTACAGGACCGGCAAATGGCAGTCAAAATGCCGAAGTTTTCATCAACTTCCAGTGGTAGAAACATCGTCAATCTCTTCCTCAGCGGTGTCACAACCCCTTCTAGGTTCTTCAGCATAATTGGCAATCAATAAATTGTGATTCTGAGGAAAATACACAAGGCAGAAACTCCCAAACTACAGCTTCAACCCTCCCCAACATAGGGGAATCCCCTGCACATCAAAACGAGTCTGTTTCCCGATTCCACCCGGGGAATACCGAGGAATGCCGAGACATGTAAATTGATACTCTCCAAGCAGAGGTCGAGTCGCGGAGATATACTAGTAGTCGAAAAAAATACAGAGCCGCTCCTCCTACTCCTATTCACCAAATTCACCGCTCCTACTACTCCTATTCCGGGTAGTTCTGTACTTTACAGTACAGTGTAGTTTAGAGTTGTAATTGTTTTCCTCATTAGATTTGGAAGATTCCAGTTCTTAAACATTGTTGTATAATCTGTGTCATGTAATATGATCTACTTAGATGCCTAGCTTCTATAGAGATACTTTGTGCTATATCTTTTGAGCTTTGAGTTGGTTAGGGGTCGGAGACTTGAACGAATAAGTCAGGAACATGTATGGTCCTGATTTTTAAAAGTTAAATAGGTGTTGTGCTTAATAGGAAGAAGTGACATATGTTAGGGCCCCTAGCAACTTGTTCCTGGGGATAGCAGGCATTTTTACCTTTGTCAGGAGGGTTAAGGTTATGTTTTGGGTGTGTTTGTGTGTCTCTGTGTGTGTGTGTGTGTGTTAACAGCATAACTGGAGAAGCCTTGGATGGATCCTGATGATATTTGGTAGGTGGGTATGGGTCGGGGAAACGAAGGTCAAGTTCGATAAGGAGCCCCTTAGGTTAGAGTTGAGTTGCATTATTTTGTTTATCTTATTCAATGTGGAAGATTGCAGTCCTGTATAGTATATTGATTCTCTCAGTGGTTATTGTAATTTAATTCTGTAGGGGCAATAATCATTGTACTGTGCCAAGCAATGTTAGGGAAATCTACTTTCTGCAGGTCTGTCTTGTTATAAGATAAAATGAAATGAGTAACGCATTTGTCTACAGACATCATTCTGCATAACAAACCTGGTTTATTTGGCAAAGGTATGTGTTCGTGGAACTCTAGTTTCTTCCTGGATTCTAGCTGCATTCTAATGTTGGAATCCCACTAAAAGCAAAACATTCAATACTTTTTGGTAAATCATGTAACAGACATACTGTACAATATCATGTACAAAGGCAGAAATAGCATATAGAATGATCCAGAGTTTTGACCAAAAGTTTTTTCTAACAGGTTTTTCTCCGTGGTGCTGAAAGAGCGACTCTTGTTAAATTGACATCCACTGGTCACTTTCTTGACTTGTCTTACCCAACTCGCCTTATACAACCCTTACCTGCTTAATTATGCTGTAACCTTATATTTTAAAGATTTCAGTGCGTACAATCAAGTAGGCTAACGAACATATTGGGGCTAAAAACAACCCACACAGTTTAATATCATTTGGTCTGGATGTTGTTTTTTTATGTTGTAGTCCTGAGTGACAGTCTTAAAAGCTGTGAGGTATCTTACCTGGGGGAAGTAAGGAAGGTAAATTACATTTTCTAAGGACACAACATCAACGGGACATGTATGTGGATTTGAACCCAGGACCTCTAGTGTTCAGAGCAAACACCCTACCATTATGCCTGGACGATGCCCTATGCAATGTAACTGTTAAATGTTTTCTTCTAGGGAGTCCAACAACATCCAGGTGGTAGTGAACATGGTGACAGCACAGTACGCCCAGACTGATTCACAGCAGGCATTTGTGGATGTGGTAACTATGGGTCAAATAGCTGAGCTGCCTGTTGTCAAGACATCAGCTGCCATCCAGAAAGTTGGTGAGAACTATACTACTGAAAAATTGATCTTGTTTTGCTTAAGACTAGTGTAACAGATACACAGCGCAGAATAAAAATGGATCCAGAGGAAGAATTTTGCAGAAGAACAGTGAGTTAGCTTACAGGTGTGCCATATGTGGCAGAGACTTTCATTCTCGTATAGGACTGTTTACTAGACATAGCCAAAGCTGTAGGGCTGATTTTAATTAGGATTTTACCATGGTCAATACTGACCAAATGAGGCCCTATGTGTAATGTAACATATTTAGAACACCGAGCAGATTAAAATTGGACTGAGCAGAGCACTTTGGACTAATGCTTGTAGCTTTTCACAGACTACACCTATATATCAGATATTTTGTGAAAATGTATATTGAAAGGTAATTAATATTTAGAATGCAATTAGATGTCTCCAGGAACAAAGGAATTCTCCAGGAATGTCTGCAGAATTCTGGGAACCTGAGCCAGAATTCTGGAGAATTCTGGAACCTGAGCCAGAATTCTGCAGAATTCTGGGAACCTGAGCCAGAATTCTGGGAACCTGAGCCAGAATTCTGGAGAATTCTGCCGGTTTCC
>NC_049995.1:2844112-2904456 GCF_000003815.2 Branchiostoma floridae
ATTTTCAGGTGCAGATTCTTGAGCCTGCAGAATTCTGGCTCAGGTTCCCAGAATTCTCCAGAATTCTGCAGAATTGACTTTGTTCCTGGAGACATCTAATTGCATTCTACATATTAATTAGCTTTCAATATACATTTTCACAAAATATCTGATATATAGGTGTAGTCTGTGAAAAGCTACAAGCATTAGTCCAAAGTGCTCTGCTCAGTCCAATTTCAATCTGCTCGATGTTTTAGATAATTTTCAACATGATTTATTACAGTGACCACCTCACAGACCGCTCAGGTGACAGTAAATCAACCTTGGTCAGCTGATCTGATGAATAAGACATCCAAGACCTTCATGACTCTGCAGAAACAAGTCCAGAATGGGGTGAGTACCTGCCTGTGGTTAGGGTTAGCCCGTGAAGTTACACATTACATCCTGCATATAGTTTTGCTTTCTATCTTGTGTAAAGGCCTCGAAAATGAAAACAGTCCTTGTCTTGACCATTGTTTCAATTTGCATAACCTTTGACATATTACCTAGAATTCCTGTCGCCGCACATGCGTCCTGATCTCTGTACATACATGATACACGTGATACGTCATATCACAGTCCATCCTAATTATAATGTGTTTGTCTTACAAATGCTCTCAAGCTCATTTCAGCTCTGAACTTACATCTAATTCTTACAGATCAGTGTGGAGCTGGGCAATACCATTGGATTCCAGCGTGCCATGGTGGTGAATTTCAAGCAAAGGTTGGGTGCCAATTACATCGATTGCTGCCTATAATTTTGCAAATACATAGTCTCTTCACCCAGCATAAAGTATATAAACTTAAATTGTGCAGAGCAAGGAGGTGGTCTTTAACCTCCTTGTGCAGAGTCATTTCGCAAAGGTGGCTTTTGATAGTTAAAGTGCATGATCATCCATGTTTCTCATCTTTGTAACTTGAACCCATTTTTCCTTAACAGCTCGAGCAACACAATCATTGTGGTGACACGTCTGATAGCAGCCAGTTATGCCGCCAGCTCTGTCCAGTCTGCGTTTGTGAGCACGGTGACTAACGGGCAGATCAACCAGATTGTAGTGGACAAGACATCTGCTAATATTGTCAAAGATGGTAAGACAACCATTATTTGTAATAACTTTGCACATATTCGCACCATTTTGTCTTTCATACCGGCCTCTACAGTAACAACAGTCACTGAAGTATCTCCTTTTATTGTCAAAGATAAAGGGAAAACTGCAGTAATAAAAAAGCATAGAACAGTCAAACCTGGTGTACCAACCACCTCTACATGATGACCCACTGGTCACCACAACTGCTTTTGAGCAGTCCTTCGAATTTTTCCATAGACGCAAAGACATAGTTAAAATATATCAGGTGCAATATACACTCATTGACAATTATTTATGTATATGAATCTTTGCTACGTAGAAGCAACTGTCGACCTTTGCTATGTAGAAAGCAACTGCAGAGAAACAAGTTTGGTATTCGTAAGCAACATGTATTTTCTTTGAAGAGTTTGTTTTCTTTTTCTCTAGTGAGCACATCATCATCAGTGACAATGTCATTGAACCAGACATGGTCTGCAAACTTACTAAGTGTGAAGTCTGTCACCTACCAACAACTCAAGACCAAAATAGAGGAATCTGTAAGTAAAGATGCTATAGTTCAAATCTGTTCATTGAAGTTATTGTGATTAGAAATGCCAGAAATGTACTTAGAGATGCTTATAGAAATGTGGATGATACCCATTGATACACGAAGGTTACTACTGTTATTTCGTTGTTTATGTTCTTTCCTACATATTGTTTGCAATTGAAAAGGGTTCTGAGAATTTCTGGTCACTTTCAACAACAACCATTGTTATACATGTAATCTTTTATGTATGCCAAGTTGCCAGCACTATGAATTTCTTAAACAAAATGTCAACTAACCCAGTAACTAATATCAGTTATTCCTTTACAGATGACTGCAAGACTGCTCACAACATTTGGTGTCCAAGGTGTTCAGGTGGCAGGGTTTAAACAAACGTAGGTTCCAAGTCTAGTCTCAGTCTGCTTATCACCAACCTAAAATGAAACTTCCTTTAAGATATGAGAATCCTTGAAATATAGTAGCTATCTTATATCCTACATGTTAAATGATGACTGCTGCATTTCAAATTTGACCAAATTTGGGACATATCTGTCCAGCTTTACAATCTCATTTTATGAGAATATGTTTATTTGCCAGCCATAATGAAGTCCTTGACGTGTTCCGATGTAATAAACTACAACTTAGTAAAAGTGACATGATTCTGAGTTATAACTTATCAGGTTGTTGTTTAAAATTTCTTCCTGTTTCACAGCATGTCAACACAGGTCCAAGTAATCCTGAGGATTGTAGCTGCGCAGTATGCCCAGTCTGCGGCACAGCAGATGTTTGTAACAGTTGTACAGACTGAACAGATAGCTGGTCTTCCTGTCATAACTACATCAGCTGTTGTCCAAAAGGATGGTGAGTTTCTTTTATTTTTTTTACACCGTTTTGAGTTGTGTCAGACTTGTTTTTACTTTGACCACAAAATTATGACAAAATGTTGTTGATTAAGTGTGCAATAATATTCTACAGTTTTTTATGGCTAGTATACATTTGTACATTGTCCCATTTCCTCCTCCTTCTCCTTGTCTGTTCAGTCTTCAGAGACTATCTGTGCACCCACAAAGCTCTCTTATGGTTTAAGATGTGACTTACATGCAAGAATCTAGTCGGAAATCTTCAAACTTGGTTGCACACACTGCATATTGTGCTGTATAGTTGGAGTGCATTTGATGCGTTTTCTCTGTTTCTCTTTTTAAGTTTCTCCCCTTCTCTTGTTTGCATCCATGGTATCTTAAACACAATTTAGCGACTGCCCTTCCCACGTGTCTGTTGAGATGTTACATTTGTACAGGTCTTCATGCCTCTCTTACAAGTGCCATTATCCAAGTAGTCAGGTGCCAGAGCTTAGTTAATTGCACAGCACGTCCTGTAGAAACCATCCATCTTCCAAATCACTGCTAAAGTAATCATTTTTGGTTCCTTTTCCAGTGACGGTTTCTCAGACTGCCCAGATGACATTGGCACAGACGTTTTCAGCTGACCTTGCAAACATGACCTCATCTAGTTCTGTGGCATTAAAAACACAGCTGGAAGAATCGGTAAAGGACCTGCAATATGTATTTTGATGTTGTCTGCATTATATTGCAAAAAGAAAAAAAAGTTGAATCACTGGTTCTTTTATACCAAGTAGTTATAAATCATCAAAATTTGAGATGAATTCATGTGTTATATCTTTATGTTTGGTCCAAGTGTAGCCTTTGATCAATTTGATGTCAAATAAATGTGTTTTTGTCTCGCAGCTGAGTGTGGCGTTTGGAAACACTGTTGGCTTTCAACGTGTCAGCGTGGTAGAATTCAAACAAAGGTGAGAAAGACTGTCAGACATGTATAATGTATTGATTATGCTCGACCAATATGTTATACAGCTTTATGCTAAGACATGCATCCTTGAAAGTTTGTTTCATTTGTTTATTCATGTCCTATCATGATCAATCCAAGAAAATGCACGTTTTAAATGCAAAATGCACCAGAGGTTGAGAAAATCTGTCGTCCTCGAACAAAAATTATAACAACAACAATTCCGAAGTCCTAATTCGGTAGTAGAAAATTTTACACTTGGTGCACGTGGAGTATGTTCAATTTTTTCTATGGAAGCCATGTGAGACAAGTAGAACTCCATAAGATACATTAAGACATTTAATGCTGTATTTCATTGTTAATTCCTTTTTTCAGTTCCAGCAAGACAGTTGTTGTCGTGACTAAAATAGTGGTGGCCTCCTATGCTTCAACCTCTGTCCAGACGATTTTCGTTACAACAGTCAAGAGTGGCCGCATTGGAACAATAAGCGTGAATACAGCATCAGCAGTGGTTAAACAGGATGGTAAATGTTGCTGAAATTGTATTACATATGATTGTACTTTCCACAATTTTTCTTGCGGAAGAAATGGCTTCATGTCAGATAGACACATAATGCATTAGTTTGGAATCAAAATTCGTATTCCGCCAGAGGCAAAGAAATCGCAAAGAAAGTATTCTTTTTCATTTTTGATGTCTCAATTGCTTGGTCACACCTCGGGCAATTACTAAGGCCACTAGGCTCTGGCTGTTTACAGAATGTCATTTCAGAGTTCAGATTTTTAATTTAGCTTTACCAACTGTACTCCTCTCCATTTGGCTCCTGACTGAGAAGAGGGAGTAGCCAGCAAACTTAATAACAAAATACAATAACAACAACAAACAGGAAGCTACATAACATTATAATTATTGTCTTGTTCTTCCTTCCATTCTATTTTAGTGAGTACATCAAGCACTGTGACCATGATAGTAAAACAAACCTGGTCAACGGAGCTCATGAATGTGACAAGCGTCTCCTTCCAGACACTGAAGACAAAGATTGAGGAAACGGTTAGTATTGCTTCCGTAATTAGGTTCAACAGGTTGGTAGATCAATTGATGAGCAAAGTCTTCTTTGTTACACAACCTTCTTTAATTCTTTAGAAAACGTTTGACGACCATTCATCAATACAAAATGAAACAATAGCACCGATAGTATTTGTTTCACATTGTACTGATGAAGGCAAATTGGAAGGTCGTTAATTGGAACATTTAGTGAAGATTTGAAGAAGGTTGTATAACAAAGAAGACTTTGCTGAAGTAAGTATTAGGTGTTATTTTCTTTCATTTGCTCATGGATTGGAAAAAAATCAATTATGCTTATAGAGGCCCTTCCCTCTTACATGTAATATGAACACTAACGGCAAAATTCAACCACACTTTCCTTATTTTTCACAGATGACAGAAAAATTGTTGATGACAGTTGGATTCCAGGGTCTTGAGGTGGCTGAATTCAAGAAAACGTAAGATTTCTGGGATCAATGTTATTGATGCATATTGATCTTTGTCAATGTCATTGATCTTTAAAGTCCTAAAGATTGGATACAGATTAATTGCTTACCAAGTTCAGCCAGTTTGCATGTTAAGAACTTGATAAATGAGCTCCTCTCTTAATTACATCTACTGTAAATTATCTTGCTCTAATTCATTTAATAAAACTTTTGCTGGAATGATCACGTTTGTTGAATCACTGTTTTGCAGAGAATCCAACAACATTCAGGTCATAGTGAGAATAGTCACCGCCCAGTATGCTGCCACCGCTACCCAGAATGCATTTGTTACCGTGGTAACCACTGGTCAGGTGACTGGTCTCGCCATAGACAACACGTCAGCTGTCATTCAGAAGGACGGTAAGCTCCCTCTGGCATTTCATACAGAAACTGCAGCTCAAAAATTTTATTTAAGTCCATTGTGGTTGAAGTATGGATCATAAATACTGAGTTTTTCATCATCATCATCATTACGGAGGAGTTGCCTGGACCAGGTCCACTCTCCCCCTCCAGAGTGGAGAGTGTTTCAGTGTCACAACTTGATGAATTAGATGATCAAAACTTGTTCTTCTTTTACAGTTACGGTTTCTCAGACTGCGCAGATGACCTTGACGAAGAAGTGGTCAGCTGACCTGGTGAATAGAACATCCGTGACCTTCATCACCCTTCAAACACAGCTGCAAGAAGCTGTAAGTAACCTTGTTTGTCAGTCTTGAGTGCTGAATGAATTTTCTTTTGCTATGTAGTACTACATGCCTTGGTCTACTCTATAATTACCATCAATAGCCAAAACTAATCCAATCTTCCATATTGTGCATCAAAATCCACTTTCACAGTTTATGCTTTATAATTATGTGAATAAGAGTTTGTGCCAAGGACATGTTGATGTACTAATAAAAGTAATGACCAATACAACACATTGACTTTTACCGTTTTTGTCCTCTCCAGTTGAGTGTACAGTTTGGAACTGTGGTGGGTTTCCAAAGGGCCAACGTGATACGATTTTCACAAAGGTACATTATTTTTCTCCAATCTTCTGTACAAATTATTTTTTTTAAGAATTTGTTACTTTTAGTACTACGTTTGGTTATAAGATAGATGAAACTTAATCATCCTTATGCATGACATTTACAATTTGTCTTTTTTGCCCCCGTTTTATTCCAGCTCTACCAACACAACTATTGTCGTAGTCCGCATGATAGTGACGTCATACGCAGCGACGTCAGTGCAGACAAACTTTGTACAAATAGTGTCCTCTGGACAACTGGGTGGAATTTCTGTGACTGCAAACTCTGCAATGGTTAAGAAAGATGGTAAATATTACATGTATATGTATATATCACTATATCTGTAACACACCAACGTTGCTGGTTGCATGATTGTATATTACACTGAATGACCCATGACACATAACCTTTGCACATCTAGCGCTTAACATTTTAAGCTATGTTATGGTCAATGCTCCTATAGTACTTGATGACAAAAAGTTCTAATGATATTCACTATGTAACAGTGACAGCTGTATGATATTCGTAGTTGGTTAATGTTAGCTCCAAATATTCAATTCTTTTCATATGTATAATTTGTTTCTTTGTTTCTCTGCTAGTGAGCGTTTCCTCATCCTTATCCTTGACGGTCACCCAAGCCTGGTCAACTGCCTTACAGGACACAACAAGCGTGGCTTACAAACAACTCAAGACGCAAGTAGAAGAAACGGTGAGACAGAACATGGAACATTGAATACAGCATCTCTGACATTAAAGAGCTGCTTTCATTGTATCAGAAAAGCATGTTGTGAGTGCTTCTACTGATCTTTTTAAACAATGTCTGTTACAGATGACGCTACAGCTGCTTGAGACAGTTGGTTTCCAGGGTTTGCAAGTGGCGGAGTTCCGACGAACGTATGTATCTTCTTGCACAAAGTATTGCTCTTAATGTAAGATAATCGCGATGATTTCTTCGTATTTTAGCTCCATAGATGATTTTTACATGCATACAAGTATGTGTCTTCTCCAGGACTTGTTGTCAATGAATATGCAAACATTGCACACTATTGCAACCCCATTTTTCTATTTTTATTTGTAGAGAGTCCAACACCATCCAGGTCATTGTGAGGATTGTGACGGCACAGTATGCAGCAACATCTACCCAGAATGCATTTGTTACCGTTGTAACCAAGGGTCAAGTCGTGGGTCTTGCTGTCGACAACACATCTGCTGTTGTACAGAAGGATGGTAAGATTTAATGAAACTTTTATTCTAGTGTTAGAAACAGGTATTATAACGGTTTCTGTTCTCAGTCTCGTGTTCCTTAATGATCTTAATCTGAAGCTTCAAGCAGATCAGTGGCAAATGAACACTCCTTGGCCAGCTGCACTCCTTGGTCAGCTTATGATACTATCTTACACCACAGTGACTGTAGAATCTGCTTACCTTATAGTAACTCATTGTTACTGTGTATAGTAGTCACTCATTCATTCACACTATCATATCCATTGTCTACATGTATTGTAAGTCATGTCTCTGCTTGGAGATTGCCGTTAATGTAACTGTTACTTTATAGTAGTCTCACTTACTCACTCATTCACACTATCCAATTTATCATCTGTTTGTTGCACATGTTTCAACAATGTTCAGAAAATACCTCTTAACCTCTTAAAATACATCATAAGTAAAATATGTCTCTAACACTTTTGACACTTTCTAAAAGACTTAGTGGTGTGATTTCAATTATTTGACTGATTTTAAACATTCCTTTGTCAAACAGTGACAGTATCTCAGACTGCCCAGGTGACCTTGACTCAACAGTTTTCTGCTGACCTTGTGAATAAAACGTCCCAGGCCTTCATCACTTTGCAAACACAAATGCAGGAGGCTGTGAGTATTGCATTTCCGCTCCTTTTTGGAAATCTAAGGATGGCTTTACCTTGTTTTACGTTGTGTTTTAATTTATTTCAATATCATCTTCTTGCAAATTACGATAATTTCCACAATCTAGGGGCAGAGTGAGTTATGTACATGCATTTATAGAACATACAACACTCTACAATTTTGCAGCTGTTGAACTAAGCTACAAATTTCAAATTACTTCCTTATCCTTTTAGCTGACTGTGCAGTTCGGGACCACTATTGGGTTCCAAAGAGTCAACATTGTGGAGTTCACCCAAAGGTTCGTGTCTGGCTCTTTCTTGAATTTAGGAAACCAACAATCCATTTTGTTTAAAGGTGACCCTCTAGAATATGTTATGAAAAATGATTTTCGAAAATACTCCCGTTGTTACTAAGTTTGTTCTCATTTGATTTGCTTTTTAAGATAGAATGAAAAGATGGAATTGGTAAAGGCATCAAAATAGTGACTATGATGAAATTCAATGCATGGAGCTAACTGTTGACCACGCGCACTTTGTTTTTCAAGGTAGAAATAGAAAGATAGGACTTAATCAAGGGGTACCTAACTATGACTACCTGTTCCAGTTCCACCAACACAGTTGTTGTGGTAGTCCGGATGGTGATGGCCTCCTACGCTGCCAGCTCAGTCCAGACAACTCTTGTGCAGACCGTCGCATCTGGGCAAATTGGATCCATCTCTGTCAACTCCAGTGTGACTGCAACTGTCAAGAGAGATGGTACACAATGATTGTTTGGCCTCTAATTTCTGAATGTCTCATATCATCACAGCAGAAAAATCTGTTTTGACTGTGACAACTATATGTATTGATCATTACTAATCCATCGTTCATGTTCGAAAAAGCCTATCAATGCAGTAAATGTATGAAAAATCTTTACACTCAATCACTCACTATCCGGTTTATCGTCTGTTAACTAAGACAAGGATTAGACGAGCTTGCACATAGATGTGAGGGCTTGATGACAGTTTGCTGTAGCCTTTATCGTTAGGGCTGACTTTATTTAGGTTGAGGAGATGATGTTGTCAATCCATCTTTTACTTTTAAGGATGAAGTGATAATGATGAAGGATGAAGTTTAAAAAATTCTCCATGTAACATTACACTTAAACTTGAGATACATTTTTGAACTCAGTCTAAAATCGCAAAACTGTGTGCTCTGATTTCCAGTCAGCGTTTCGTCCTCATTGTCCTTGGCGGTGAATCAAGCCTATTCAGCTGACCTAGAGGACACTACCAGCGTGACTTACAAACAACTCAAGACACAAGTAGAAGAGGCGGTGGGTACAATAGAGGATTCTGATAATTTAAGAATCGGTTGAGATTGTGTTTTCACCTTTTGAAAATATCTGTCAGCACATTGACATTTATAATTAGATTAACTTCTATAATTCTACATTGACAATATCATGGGGAAGAGCCTCAGAACAGAATATCTTGATACAAGTAGAATCAATTAAAAAGGACAATGATAATTATTCAGTTTTCACAAAAACTTTCATAGCTGAATAGAATATCTGATAATGTTTAAATAAATTTGTGACAAATAAAACTTTACAAAGCAGTCTTTTGTAGTTGCAGTACAATGTTTACTATCCATGAAATGGTTGATGCCATTGATGCCTTTACTGGATGACCCTGGGTATCTGTTGAAGTCTAACAAACATCACAATGTATTGCAGATGACAATACAGCTGCTGGAAACAGTTGGTTTCCAAGGCTTGCAGGTAGCAGAATTCCGACAAACGTAAGATCCAATATCTTCCTATATAAGGAAGATCTTCCTCTGTCCATTTTGGGCTAAGTGCCCTATTCCATAGGGAATTTTAGACATTTCTTTTTGCCATTTACCTGTATTTCTATGTATCACTTTAAGAAAGAAAATATTCAAGAAATCACATTCGGCACATACTTACAATTCTTTTCCAATTGAAAGAACATGCAGATATTGAACTATTGAACGATATCAAAGCAAAGATCGAATAACAGTCACTGTACTTTTCCTAACAGGAAGACCAACACCATACAGGTCATCGTGAGGATACTGAAACCACAGTTTTTAATTTAGATTATTGAATGACAGATCTACAGATGTTGAACCATTGAATAGTAGAAAAGAAAATCACAAATATTGATGAATAAAAGTCAATGTAACTTTTCCTAACAGGAAGACCAACACCGTCCAGGTAATAGTGAGAATAGTGACAGCACAGTATGCTGCCACAGCTACCCAGCAGGCCTTTGTTACCGTGGTAACCTCAGGTCAGGTCACTGGCCTCTCGGTCATCAACACATCAGCTGTAGTCCAGAACGACGGTAAGAATAATATTTTTATTCCATATAGCATCTTTTATCTGTGTAACAGTGTTTGTGTAAAGCATGTATGTGACTAATATCCAATAAGTAAGGACCCTGGGGGCTAAAGTGTCTTGCAGTTAACAACTCCATGTACTACTGCATAGTCTCTCAAAGACAAAATCTACGTCTTATTCTGTGCATCTTGTCAGACTTTCATCTTAATTTCCACTACTGTAACAGTGACGGTGTCCCAGACTGCCCAGATGACCTTGACACAGCAGTTTTCAGCTGACCTTGCAAACAAAACATCTAAAGCCTTCATCACTCTGCAGACAAAGCTACAGGAATCAGTAAGTGTTTTCAGTCACAAATAAAACGTATATCAATCAAATAATTGATCCTAGATAATATCGGAGTCTTAAGATTCTTAGGTCGGACATACTTCCTAATACGTCTCTGAAATGTATCAGTTCTGAAACAAAGTTAGCGTTGGTGTGGCGAAACTAGTATAGTGTTAAGGTTGGGCTCAAAAGCGAAAGGTCCCGGGTTCGATAGTCACCATGCCCATTGGTAAAGGCAGTTTACACCACTTTCTTTGACGGTGGAGTGACGCCCACCTAGCCCTTTTGCTAATCTGTCCAAAGTGTGCCAATAAACACAAATTTGGTTTGCAAATGTGTCATCATATATATGCCAACATCAGTTTAATTTGATATTCACATTCTTCATTTCATTGTAATCATTGTAAGGTAAGCCTTTTCAACTTTGCCTGTTCTTATCCACAGTTGAGTGTTCAGTTTGGAAACACGGTTGGATTCCAAAGAGTCATTGTCGTGGAGTTTACCAAGAGGTGAGTTTTCCAATTTTGCACAGCTGATAAAAGTTATTCTAATCTTAAACATTTTCTTTTCATTTAGAGTCAATTCCACATTACCAAGAGGGTGTTTCTTTTGTTCCAACATTTTGGAAATCTTTATAACATTCTAATTAGTAACTGTTTATAACATCATTGTGATGTTCTAAATATTTTCTACAGCATTCAAACATGTTAGAAACATTTCTAACATCAAAGTCATTATTTCTGATAGTTCCTAAACTGTTCCAACATAGATTCATCATTTGTGATCATATGTAACAGTTCGAACATTGAAACAAAATGATGAAACTGGGTCAGTGGGCTGGGGAGAGGGCAATTCACACATCCCTGCCAAGTACAGGAAATTATGTCAGTCTCACAGCTTCTCACAAAAGACTCACTAGTGTCTACTGAAGAGAATCTAAAAATACAAGACCCAAACAAAAGACCCAGCTTAGCAGCTTGGTTTATGGAGGTTACAAAAGATTTTATGGAGGAAAAAAAATGACGCAAATTGTTGGAACATTTGAGAACATGTTCCAACAATAACACATAGATGTTTCTAAATTGTTCTAAATAAAGAGATATTTAAATTATTACTTTCCCAATGTTTCCAACATATATAGATAGGTTCAAACATGTCCAAACTTTCATTTTGAATTGTTTGAACAATTTAGAACTTAAGTGACTGAGATATTCTTTTACTTAGAATAGTTCAAACTTATGACAAATATTATTGAAAAACCCTCTCGGTGACTCGGATTCGACTCTAAATAACACGATTTACAATAAAGAATAGTAGATTTTTAGATGATAAAAAACATATCTGCACAATGTTGATACAGACTGAGTATGCATGAATAACGAAGTACCTGTTGGCTTCTATCTCCAGTTCCACCAACACAGTTGTTGTGGTAGTCCGGATGGTGATGGCCTCCTATGCTGCCAGCTCTGTCCAGACCACGTTAGTACAGACTGTCAAATCTGGGCAGCTGGCAGGCGTGTCCATCAACTCCAATGTCACTGCAACTGTCACGAAGGATGGTAAATATTTTGTAACTACACATCCAATTTAGATGTTGCACTAAGTGCTGAACAATAATCATTGGAAAGATCTTTTATGATTTCCATTTTAAAGAATGCAGATTGAGTCGCACTATAATGGGTATCAAAATTTCATACAATGTATCATTAATTCATATTTAGTATTTGTTATTGGTTGGCATACATAATTATTGTATCTTGTGCAATTGTTGAACATTTATTGCACTGTTATCATCTAGTGCTGTATAGAGCAGTTACCACTAATACAAATCTACATAGGCGATAATGTAAAATTTAGCAAGTTCAGGGTGTCATAATCTCATCCGTGAACATTCCAGGTCATAAGAACTCACCCCACACAGCAGCCCGCTTTCTCAAGTGTCCAAAAGTCTAATATTTAAACTTTCTGACCAGTGCAACTATTCCACCGGTCAAACCTGCCGCCATCTTGCTTTTTCATGACGTCATTTTTGGGACTCAGCACTTCAAATTAGGGGTCAGCACAGGCCAAAAAGATGGACCAAAACCTATTTTTTTGGCCGAATCTGAACATCTGCAGTACACTGTCTCACCAATATGAAATGTACTTACATTTTCCTGCTAAAAGTCGAAAATAGACTAAAATACTGTATGGACTCGTTTTGGGCCTTCTGCGCCTGCGTCAATTAGGGTCATTGCCCTATAATGTTTTGATTCTTATCCATGACCTCTCTCTCCTCTCTAAATTTTAAATAGCCTTGAAAGCAATCTAGATTGAATATTAAACGCATTGACTTGACCCATATTCATTGTAATCGTTTCTACTTTCAGTGACTTTAACATCTTCGGTTTCGATGGCCTTGACCCAGTCCTACTCAGCTGACCTGAAGGACAGCACTACTGTGGCTTACAAAACGCTCCAGACTAAGATAGAGGAATCTGTAAGTAGTCCATGGGTAAAAAAGTTCACAAGAATCGATGTTAAAAAAACTCCAATTATCTGTTCAATTACAACCTTTCAAACCTTATGACCTTGCATTGATATTAACAACCATGTGTATGGACAAAAATCTAAATTTTTAATTTGGTAGTCAGATAAACATCTAGGTTTTGTCATGTAAGTACTATGATAACTGACTGTAACAACTGTATGTTTGTGTGTGCCCAGGCCCTCTCTGAAAATCAGTGTTCAGATATAGAGCTACCCCAGTGGAAGAAATCAGAAATAGAGAAATAAATACATTTAATACGTACTTTTTAATTAGCTACTATTTCCTGTGTTTGCCACTTTCAGTTGTCCCTTCAACTCCTGCAGACTGTAGGTTTCCAGGGTCTACAAGTGTTACAGTTTAAGGAGACGTAAGTACATTGTATATATTCTATATAAGCCTTGTGTCTTCTCAAGTTGGACAAGGATGTTGTATAAAGACTAGATTCTTTAATATATTATTCAGCAGCTGCAGTAAATGGCCAACGGACGCCGGATAAGCAACTCAAGCAATTCAACTCTAATGGGATGATTTTTATTGAATTAAAATACAACATGGCAAAATGGAGAGAAACGGCTGAAAATCTATACTTGCGTGGATGTCATGCATATAATCAAATCAACATGACCTTAGTGTTAACCGTTGTTCTTTCATTTTCCTTCCAGCCAATCTAAACGTGTAGAAGTGGTAGTTGTGATAGCTGCTGCTGAGTATGCTCTCAAACAGTCCCAGCAGTCCTTCACCACAGTGGTCCGGTCTGGAAACGTTGGGGGCTTGTCTGTGGATGCTTCCTCTGTAGTAGTCAAAAAGGACAGTGAGTACCTTGAAACCATAGAGCCCATAGATATAGACATTTTTTATGCCAATATGAACGTACAATTTCATGCAATTGTCAAAAGTTGCGTATGACAATATCCTGATTGACCTTTTAGCAGGAACCCAACGTGTAGTAAACATGTACTTTTGAAGACTACTCAGACTTATCCTCTAGAAACATACATCCACCTTTTAAATAGAAGTAAATCTGTCATAATTCATATATATTTCACAAAGGATACCTTTGAAAAGGTATCTTGAATATCTTAAAAACTGACTGAAATGCACATTTTTCTTCCACCTTCTATATAACAGCGAATATGTCAACAGGTATTTCACTTGCATATCTTTGCAAAGACAAAAAGTGTGGCAATAAAAATTATTGCCATGGCGACGGTGAAAATCATAACAATCCGTCGACCTCTTCTTGAGTTATTCCCTTTCAAAGTCTGACACCAAACCTGTCCTGCAGTTCCAAAACAAGCCGCTGGGGGGGGGGGGCAAACCTATACCACTAACTCACGGCATCAAGAGCTGTCTACCACTTAAAATGCATAGCCGCAGCATGTCCAAAACTCGAGATATCAAACCAGGAAGTTCCGCTGCAGTAAAGTAACCGACCGCTAGGGGGCCCAAAATCTAATCGTTTCCAGGTCTCAACAAGGCCTACCCACATTTATATATTTATCTATTCATTTTCATTTATTCATTTTTATTTATCTATTTTCATTTATTTATTTTTATTTATTTATTTATTTATTTATTTTTATTTATTTGTTTATTTATTTGTATTTATTTACTTATTTGTATTTATTTGTGTTCTATTTTTTAATTGTTTATTTGTTTATTTTTATCTAATTTTCATTTGTTTATTTTCATTTGTTTATTTTTGTTTGTTTATTTTTTATTTGTTTATTTATTTATTTGTTTATTTTGTTTGTTTATTTGTTTGTTTATTTGTTTATTTATTTATTTATTTATTTATTTATACCGGGTATCAGTACCATCCATCCAGGCGTTCTCAAGTTATGGTGGTCTTCTACAAACACACACACACATACAAACGCTACCCAAAATATAACGTTCTTGGCGAAGGTAACTATCACATCGCTATCTCACAAACCTCCACATGTTATACATCATTTAAGCACAAACAATGCTTGTTTCACACATCGGTTTGCATTTTTGAAACAAAGATATCAAGGGTGAAGAAGGCCACCAAACTTTCCAAGTTTGCACTCGTATATCGGCATGTGCCATGCGACTGGAAAGCTTACACGTGGAGGTAATGGTTCAGTCCAGCATGATGCAACTACGCACGCGCGGAATCTACATTCCTGACATTCCTGTGGAAGTTTTGGAATTCTTTGCAAATGGTCCCACACTATACTATTAGGCTCGCCCATCAGGCGTCGCCCAAAACTGACTGAAATTGTTTTTCACAGTTGTGGTGTCCCAGACAGCCCAGATGACCCTGAGCCAGAAATTCTCAACTGAACTTGCAAACAAAAATTCAGCAGTTTTCATCACTCTTCAGACAAAACTGCAGGAAGCAGTAAGTCTTCATCTACATTGTATAATATGCTGTTGACAAGTTAATGTTGATGTACATCTTCAGTACATGTATGTTGTATGTCAACAAAACAGTAATGACACATTGGATCAATTTTGCAATACAAGATTTCCCATCAGTTCTAGAGCAAAAATTTTTTTATCAACTAGTCTGAATGTGGTATCATTGCAAATGGTGATGTCTCTATGATTTGCATACATACATTGACAAAATCTGACGAGTCCTGTTCAAATTTCCAGATCAGTGTTCAGATGGGGAACACACTGGGCTTCCAGAGGGTTGTAGTTGTGGAGTTCCAGAACAGGTAGATTTTTGTATTCTTTTCATTCTTCCTCCACTAATGAAGCTAATCGTGTCAAATTATTATGTTATTCTCAGAGAATCTTACAAATTACATGTCAATGGGATATGTTTTCTATATCTGGAATTCATCAATAATTTCAATCACTTCATATTGCCAATATTGATGACTATACCTTGGGACTGTTTTGTTTTTGCAGCACCTCCAACACAGTTGTTGTGGTTATGCGTATGGTCATGGCCTCGTATGCAGCTAAGACAGTGCAGACATTGTACCAAGAGTCAGTTTCAGCTGGCCAGATTGGAGGAGTTGCTGTTGTTCCAGGGTCATCAACTGTCACCAAAGATGGTACGTATAACTGTTACATTGCTATTTAAAGAACAAAAAAGGAAAAGGATCTCAATCCAGATTTAGCTAACCTAGAGCAAGTCTTTCACTGGTTGTGACAGAGAGAAAGATGCTATGTACAGTATTTACAGGTTAATTGTACTGGGGAAATTACCCTAGCTTCTTTAACAAGCACAATGAACAGTGGACAGTGGCTAATATAGATTTGTACACTGTTTACTTTAAGTAGCCCAAATTCAAAATTCAATAGCCCAAGAACTAATCACCACGGCACTGTTTTTCCACTCAGCAATGGTTGAAGCTTACAAACTGAGAACACTATTTACATGTACATTTGTATCATTGTGCAAAAAAAGTTGTCATGAACAACAATGTCGAAAGCAATATTTGAACTCTTGACCTTTAAGCCCAAAGACAGAATTGCTCACCCCTAGAACACACAAGCTACTGATTGTTACTTGATTGATTCAGATTCATATAATTTGATCTCTTGCAGTGGTCACATCTGCTTCGGTTTCCATGACGGTGGCTCAGTCCTGGTCCGCTGCCCTGTTGAACGTGACGTCTCAAACTTACCAACAGTTAAAGATACAGATTGAAGAAGTTGTAAGTATAACTAGTAAACATTTTTTTGCAATATTTCTTCCATGGAATTATCAAGACAAAATTGTATCTACAAGCTTGTAGAAAATTAATGGGTTTGGTTTTGACTGTTTAAATATTTTGTTTGTCCTTCTACTATCAGATTTCACAGATTTTGGTGAAGACTTTGG
Source organism: Branchiostoma floridae (assembly GCF_000003815.2). Lineage (NCBI taxonomy): Eukaryota > Metazoa > Chordata > Leptocardii > Amphioxiformes > Branchiostomatidae > Branchiostoma > Branchiostoma floridae. The sequence continues at coordinate 2,860,953 of NC_049995.1, forward strand.
GGGCCCAGGCAGCCAAAGCAGACCAATTCAAGAGAACGTAAGTGCATGCATGAAGTCACACAATAAAACGATTTAAAACAATATGTCGATAAAGATGTTCAGTAATAAGATGCACCAAAAAGCAGTGATACTGATGAAAGACACCGGATTGTTGTCTGGAATGTCTGACCGTTTCCAAAATCATATACAGTTGCTTGAGTAGCTGCGTAATTCAAAATAATTTATACAGCATTCCTTAGGTACTTCAAATTAAAGAACTTGTATTGTCCTAATGATTTGGTTCTGAAACTATCATAGAGTCACACTCGGGTTGGTTTGAAAGCAGATGTACAATCTGTGTTCATCTTCTATCATAGCAAATCTGGGCAGGTTGAAGTGGTTCTGAGAATTGCGGCCACAGAGTATGCAATAAAAGAAGCCCAGCAGTCGGTGATCACCCAGGTCCGGACAGGGAATCTCGGAGGCCTTGCTGTTGTCAACACTTCTGCGATCATCAAAAAGGATGGTAACTATGAGCAGCAGCATATTGATTTTTGGACAGAAATTGGGATGGAACACTTAGTGTGAGCTGAGAAATAAATCAGAAAGAAAACTATAATGTTGTCAATTTTTGTTGTCATATGGTGAAATGTTGTTTTTGAATAAGAATTAGATTTGAGCTTAATTATGCAGATAGACAAGGGAATGCCACAGAATGTATATAATAGAATGAGTTGAAGTCATGGATCACACCTAAGAAATTTGGTATAGAATAAAGCCTGCAAATGCTGTTTACAACGTAATGTCTTTTTAATTTCTCAATGCTGAAATTGGGAAATAATGTTTCTTTTTTTATCAGTGACTGTATCTCAGACTGCGCAGATGACCTTGACACAGACTTACTCAGCTGACCTTCAGAACAAGTCATCAAAGGCCTACGTCACACTGATGGAATCAGTACAGGAGGCTGTACGTTCTGTCATGTCTTTGATATAAAACAACTTAAACACAATCATATATATAATATTTCTATAGTCTAACAGACTTAATAGTTGCTCTTAGATGTAAGGAAAGATAAGATCAGTTACAGTTACAAAAGTATATGGGTTTTTATATATCCTTTGAAACAAAGTTCCTATTAACTTGTATGCATGTCAATCAATGGTAAGACATGTTTTTGGTGTGTACTTTGGTTTTCAAATGCACAGTCAGTAGGGTGGAAGAAAGTATGAGTGCATGGGGAGATGACTGCATTTAAGGTCAGACTTGTTGGAGTGGCTGGAAGTACAGTTCAGAGATGGTAAAACCAACTAATAAGACATGACAGTCTAGTTATTATTGTGTTCATGCTTACAGTTAAGTGTGCAGTTGGGAAACACTCTCGGTTTCCAGCGTGTTGAAGTGGTGGAGTTCAAACAAAGGTGAGACGAACACTTCCCTTACCATATATACGACTGGCCTTAAGTTTATTGTGTACTCATTCAAGCCTGAAATGGAGAAGTGGCATGTAAAACTGGTCTGAATAACAGTCTGAATAAGAGTTCTAAGCAATAAGTATGTCTATGTAGCGCTGGCAACATGGCCACAACATTTTTTTTCTTGTTCAAATCCTCGAATACTTCTAGCAAACCTTTGACAAGCAGACAAGGTGAAAATAGAGAGCTAGCAAGGAAACATGTATCTAAAACATATAACTTCTAGTATATTCACTCCAAAGTCTATTTTTATATTGATTTCCATATTAAAAGTACAAGAACAATCGAATTAAATTGGTGTGGCTAATGTCGGAAAAAGATATTCATTAGTTTGTTTTATTTACCAATAATGCCATGATTATCTTTTCCAGCTCGACCAACACAGTTGTCGTGGTTACTCGTCTGGTTGTTGCAGCGTTCGCAGCAAAGAGTGTCCAAACATCTTTTACACAAGCTGTCTCATCTGGAGAAATCTCCGGACTTGCCGTTAATTCAACGTCTGCTGTCGTCACCAAAGATGGTAAAATCACTCCACAATATACTACCTTGCCTAGAGTGACAGCTAGTTCCTCCCATGGCTTGGAGGCAAATTCTCACCCATCTTGTATCATATTTTGCTTCTCTTACTGTTCTGCTCTAAGAGCTGCCTGCCACTTCTTGGTTCCTCTCTACATTGGCCACTACCACAATAATTGATTCCCTTGAAGTAAGATTGACAAGTTTTATGTACATTTGTATCATCAACCGTTGCGTAGATTTTTCAATGGTCTTTTATGCTTTCGTTTGCATGACCATGTCCCATTTTTTGTAGTGTTTTCACATTTGAATTTAGATAAGATACCTTTTCTCTCAAACATCCCAGGCAGCATTTAGTACATTCTTCTGACATTAAGTCAAGAAAGGCTGACATAAACTCTAACTTGATTATGTATTTGTATTTCTAAATACTGTTTCTGACCGTTTTTATTTGGTAACTTCGATTTTCTTCTGCAGTGAGCGTGTCATCCTCTGTAACTATGACTGTGGCGCAGGCGTGGTCAGCTCAGCTCCAGGACCAGTCATCTCAAGCCTTCATCACACTACAGACCAAACTGGAGGAGGAGGTGGGAGGGAAATATCATTGGGGATATATTTTGTGCATTGATTCAGACAACAATTCGACTGTCAATTCCAGCAGGCCAGCTGAGCCACTAAGCTCAGCATTCCTGTGGGTTATTGGCCTGTCCATGGTTCTGAAAGTGATGCAGTTGGTATCCGATGGAATGCCAATCATACAACATCACTCTTTCTGGTTGCTAGGTGTAGTTTGTTCCAGAGAACTTTACATAGATAAACGTACCACCCTGGTGCAGAAGGAAAGCTATGTTGCCTTGGCAACTGTCGAGATATGACGTATGAATCACACATCACCCGGCTTGCTCTCATGTTACTTCAAAAGCCATACTTTGGCAGTAATGCATATTGTGACAGTTCTGAACAGCCCTAAACATGCATACAACATGTATGTATTTCATCTATCAGTTTCAACTATCAGTTGTGCAATGTTGTTACATTTTTATTTAGAGTATTTTCACAGAGAAATTGTTTTCTTTACTATATAGAATGACTGCAATTATAACATCTATTAACTCTCACTGTTCATTATGTCACTTACAGTTGACTCGGAAAATGATGACCATCACAGGCTTTCAGGGCGTACAAGTTGCTCAGTTCAAGAGAAGGTAAGAGCACCATACATGTAAATGCTAAATTCTAACCACTCTTCATTATAAATCTATGGCAGGAAAAGACATAGGAACAATTTAGAGATGCTACTCATCGCAATTCTGCAAGTTCCTGTCTTGAGCAATCTGGTCAGTAGAAGACCAGCAGTCTCACTGCAAGCTGTTTTTCAGTGAAAACAATGCTTATTGACCTTTTCGATAGAAATGTCACATTGATGTGGTTTGGAGTATAAGTATGTCAATTATGTTGCTAAAGTATGTAGTGACTAGTTGATATTGCTGAGAGTCGAAGATGAGCGTCGACTTTCGATTGAAAATCACCCAATTACAGTCTTTTCTGTTTCTTTTCTTGGAACAAATTGCTTAAAACTCCTGAAAATTTTGCAATTGACAGAAATTTAAAAGAATGGTAACAAGGCAGGATGGCAGTGGAGTCCATCTAAGTTAAACCAACCATTCATTGTTTCATTGATTAAGGAATATCATCTCAAGTCAAAGTATAAACGTCAAAATCAAATCATGATATTTGTTTTTACCAGTGAGTCTGGTCAGGTCCAGGTGATTGTGAGAATGGCAGCAGCCGAGCACGCCATCGCACAAGCACAGCAGTCCTTTGTCACTGTGGTGCAGACTGGGAACATTGCAGGAGTTTCTGTTGATGCTTCTTCAGCAAGCATTCAGAAAACAGGTCAGTTCATTCATTCAAAAATCAAATACAGTTTCTGTTTTGATCTACCACTGCCACTATTTTGTTGTAAAGTTGCTTAGTAAATGTGTTAAATGATAATATTTCTGTGGCAAACGTAGGATGTATGTAACATACCGGTAGAATGTATTTTCATAATCATTAGATAATTTTTAATGTAACAATAAAGAGATGAAACATAAAGGAGGGAGTGGTACATGCAAAAGAAATATGATTCATGTCAACTTGGAATGTAAAGAATTTTGACCAAAGTAATTCAATCATTCACGATATGTGACATGCTATTTTGTGTTATCGATCATCAAATGAGTGCAATCATGTATTACAGTGACGACCTCCCAAACTGCCCAGATGACCTTGACTCAGGCCTATTCAGCTGACCTCCAGAACAAAGAATCTGTGGCGTTCACAACGCTACAAACAAACCTGCAGGAAGCGGTATGTTAGCAGATGCAGCTCATCATAAAACAATATAATCTTTGTAACTGACTTATTTCTCAAGGAAGCCACCTTTAATAACACACACAGATGATTCTTAGTATGATGATTAACTTTCTTCAACACACGGATAAAATTGTCAATGACCACTGTTGCCTTCTTCAGGATTAATACGATGACTCTTGTTGGAATTGAAAATTTGATATTTTGCAAAAGAAAGCAGCATGCTGGACTTTTGAGATATGATTTAAAAGAATGCTTGATATCATGATTTGAAGATTTGAACAGAGGAAATACAATAGAGATGAAAGCAACGACTTTGATTATGCAGTCACCAAGATCATGAATTGCTTTAGAATGATCCTTGGTTTTTTTTATTTCAGTTGAGCGTAGAGTTAGGAAACACACTTGGTTTCCAACGTGTTGTAGTCACAGAGTTCAAACAGAGGTAAGGAACTTTGCATAATATACACACATTGTGTATTGCCAATACGTATACGTCATTTTTTGCAAGAGAATTTACAAGGTCATGTTTTGACGTTTGAAAGAAAGCTATCATGGGAACTGTGCCAATCCCAGGATAATATGGTTATCTAAGGCTACATGAATAGCTGATAGGGAATGCCGCCTGTTTGCTTTCCTGGAAACACTAGGAAACCTGACTGAGAGTTGTTGTTTTTATCAGTTCCACCAACACGGTCATTGTTGTGATGCGTCTTGTCGTGGCAACATACGCCTCCAGCTCTGTACAGACAACGTTCACTGAAGCCGTTTCCATCGGTCAGATCGGTACCATCACTGTAGACAGCAATTCAGCAACTGTCACCAAAGACGGTAAAGCATTAAGATATGCTTTTTGTTTTGCTTGCTATGTGCTTTTTACAACTTAACATGTTCTACTCTTAGGAGTATTTCTAACTTCAAAATGTTGCAAAAGATGGCTTGCAAATACCTAAATCCATGGTGTTTTGTTGATGTCAACTAAAATTGACGCTGAGACCCTTGATCTGTAGGATAAGAATTGTAAAGAAATTACTTTTGTTTCACATACTTACATGTACATGAAATAGAATTGACTATGAAAGAAAGTTAAAAACTAAGAGCTTGTTTTCCATTTGAGTACCCAATGTGGAAAATTTGAACCTGTTTCTGTGTGTCTTTTTAGTGAGTACGTCGACATCTGTGTCCATGACTGTGAACGAAGCCTGGTCCACCCAACTGCTGAACACATCGTCTGTAGAGTACGTCAGCTTCAAGACAAAGACAGAACAAGCTGTGAGTAGATCTACTGTAAACAACACAACTCAAGTTACACACAAGCAGTTAAATGTAAACTACACAACTCAAGTCAACTGTACTTGTAGAGCACAAACAGATTATTATATTTATAAGGTTGGATGTACTAGCTTCTCAAAAACAATAAGTTAATATGTAGCCTGTAATATTTCTGCATCAATGCTTTTTTTCTGACAGTTGACCAAGAGCATGCTGAATGTTGTCGGGTTCTCTGGATTGGAGGTTGGACAACTGAAGCAGTCGTAAGTATCAGATCAAACAGTACCGGCATCAATATTGACAATACACCTGCATTAGCACTGATTTTGTAAAGGCAATGTTTGATTAATGTTTAACAAATTGTTTTTACTCTCTCCTTCTTTGTTCACAGTTCCTCTGGACAAGTGCTGGTTAAGTTGAGGATAGTTGCAGCCGAGTATGCCTTAGCACAGGCCCAACAATCGTTTGTCACTGTGGTGCAGTCTGGGAGCGTTGAAGGCATCAAAGTTGATACTACATCAGCTGTAATTCAGAAAGATGGTAAATGAGTTTAGAAAATATTTCATGTTCATTTAAATGTTTCTGTCAGTGTTGAAGGCATCTGAGTTGATACTTCGTCAGCTGTAATTCAGAAAATGGTAATGAAATTTTAGAAAATATTTCATGTTTATTCAAGTGTTTCTGATTGTTCTGGCAATAGTAGAAAGATTTTGAAATGAAAATAATGTACAATGTAATTATAACTTGCTACTTCAAAAGGGTTCTAGACTATATGTTGTGTCTGTCAAAGTGGAAAGATGATAAATATATTATGTATAGAATATGTATGATTTACAATTTATAAGTGGGGTTGTTCAATTTACCACAGTCTATAGATCTTACTTTATGACTTTGTTCCTCTAGGTTGACATGTTGAATATGTTTCCTTCAGAGATTTCAGTTTTTACAGTTATGTCCTGCAGTGTTCTTCTGTGTATTTAATACCAACCTTTTGCCATTGTTTTGAATGGTTCAACAAAAGTGACTTTGAGACTAAGATAATCCATCTAACGGATCCGTTAGCATTTTTCAGTATGTTATTCTCAACTCAAAATTCTAGGTCAAATTTGTATAGGTATATATTAAGTATTCAAGCCTGCTAATTGTTTCTTGACCTCTGTTACAGTAACCACGTCCCAGACAGCACAAGTGACCTTGAGCCAAGCCTTCACAGCTGACCTTCAGAACACGACCTCGGTGGCATTCACCACTTTACAAAGTAAAGTGCAGGACGCTGTGAGTTTATATTTCACTCTTTCACAATTTTTTCAGTTTATATCATTTCTCTTTTTTCTGCTATTCTGTTAAAGAGCATTCTATGGTGTTTGGGGGTAACTATATTCATCAAGCTATTCCTATATCAAAGTCTCATGTTTATATTCTAGGTTATGACTCATAGCAGAACACATTTAAAAAACATTGTTTTGCGCTTGCACTTAGTAACTGTTGTTGAAGTTATACATTATTTTGAAAGATTTTATCATAAGATTTTTAAAAAAATTGTTCTTAATTACCCCACAGCTTAGTGTGGAGTTAGGAAGCACTGTTGGATTCCAGCGTGTGGTGGTTGTGGAATTCAAACAAAGGTTGGTGAAGATCTAACATCTGATGTTACCATTATTTTCCCAATTGTGCCATGCTGTTTTAAAGAATAAATTTGATGTACTGTGTGAATTTGATGTACTTTGTCTTGAAGTTGAAACTTCTTTATCAACAATATTATAATGCTCATTATGCTTGGATTGAGTTTTTTATACACTTTCAGCATTAGTACTCGTTTTTATGTCATATTAAGAATAACATCTCCAAACATATCTGGATAGGAATTTAGCTTTGTTTTATTCTCTCTCTCCCAGTTATTTTCTCTCCCAGTTTACAGTGTTCTCATTATTACTGAGCTAGAGTATAGACTACAAGATGGCAGACACTCATAACAATTCATCTTTCAGCACCATGGAGAGAAACCCTAGCCTGGTTACCATTCGGAAAGTAGTTCGCTCCTGTGTTCATTACATACTATATACAGTCGCTTCTAGCTCTGACATTCATTATACACTGTATATATTGCTTCTCTGCTGTTCTGTCTGGGATCCCGGACCACGTTAATGTCGTGCAAATTTTGGGACGCAGGCACTGATTGGTCCCTACACATGAGCCAATCAAGGAATGGGTTCAAGTGATCGTTCGAACCACCGGAATGCTCTCCGTCCACTTGGGGGAGGGCCTGTTGTCATCGAACGAGCGCTCTAGAACCCATTCCTTACTTTGCTCATCAATTGATGTAACCACCAAAAGGTTTGAAAAGGATAGCAGAAGCAAACATAGGAGCAAACTACTATCCGGATGTAACCCAGGCTAGAGAAACCCCATATTTGTTTTAAAACATCACGTTCACATGTAACACGTTACTAACAGTACTGTTCAGATACATGGAATGTTTACAGTATCCATGTCTCTCCCTGTAGTTCTACCAACACAGTTGTGGCTGTGACCCGTCTGGTTGTGGCCACCTATGCTGCCAGCTCTGCCCAGTCTGCTTTTGTCAAGACGGTATCATCCGGGCAGATCGGGACCATCGCGGTCAACGCTTCCTCAGCAACTGTCAGCAAGGATGGTACATACATTTATTTGAAAAGACATTGCAGATATTTTCCCCAGAAATACTGTTTCATTTGTTTTCATATTAGTCCTTTACTGTCAGCTTAGATTCTACTGATATGTATTATCTAAAGAAAGAATTTAAAAGAGTATGTACTACCCACATGCAAGGCAAGTACGTGTGCTATGGCTATCAAACTTATGTATGTACTGCATGGAATTTGTATTGTCATGATAAATATTTCATCTTTTAGACATTATTTCTAAGTAAATGTCACAATTGTTTGTTTTTTCTCTGCACTATTACTGTAAAGAATAGAAATGTTCATAACAAAGTTTGACCTGTGTGCTTGTAATCACAAAACATTACAAACTAAAAGACCTTATAAAGTCAGGCTCACTTAACTTACTCCTGGTCTGTGTGATCTTTATTCACAGTGAGCGCATCCTCAACAATGTCCATGACAGTCACACAGTCCTTCTCCGCTGATCTACTGAACAGCTCCTCTGCAGCCTACCAAGCACTGGTGGTACAGATTGAGAAAAGTGTAAGTACGACATTTGATTGTTTGAAAAATCTCATTTCTTGTCATTATCCTATTAATTATGTTATTTTTAGAGATTTTGTCACATGGTGTGTAGCACTAGCAAGAAGTTTATTTTGGAAGAGGTTTGCTCGTTACTGCCTAATCTACGCTTACCATTCTGTTTTTAAACCATTTTAGATGACATCAACACTGCTGACTACAGTTGGGTTCCAGGCATTTGAGGTGGCACGGTTCAAGAAAACGTATGTAATGCAATAGTTCACAAGATTTTTTCTAGTGTTTAATGATTATAATGAGTAAGAGCTTTGTTGGTGACATTTCGAAACAGAACGATTTCATTACAATGGCTGGATAGAAAGATTAGACCAACAAAGTTTGTCAATTATAAATCTATGAACTAGTAACTCATGGGCGTACTATTCTGTCTAAGTACTCTTCTAGCTCACATCACAATACTGTCCAAATACCACAGTCTCAAAATCCTTCTGAAGCAGTGAAAGCTTTTCCCCACGAATTGTAAAATTCATTTCCCATCATAGTCACCTTCAAGTGCAATGTGTATCTCCCACCAATTTAGTTCAGTACCCCAAAGTTGTGTCTTAAAAAAGCTTTGCACTGAGTAAACCCGTATCTAACATGCAAGGAATACTTTCCAGGTCTTCAGGACAGATCGAGGTTGTGGTGAGAGTGGTTGCAGCAGAGTATGCTCTTGCTGCAGCTCAGCAGTCCTTTGTCACTGTAGTAAAATCTGGGAGCGTTGCAAATCTCACTTTGGATACAACATCAGCTGTCGCCAAAAAGACTGGTAAGACTAACTTCGTTTTAGATGTTATAACAATAATGTAAATTCAGTGGGGCATTTGTACCATTAATGTCAAAGAAGCTGGTGAGAGAGGTTGTATTAGGTAGCAATAGTATTAGAGTGGGACCGCGTGGCGCAGTGGCAGCATAGTTGGCTCCAGACCGAGAGGTGGCGGGTTCGAATCTGACTGCCGTGTCACCGATCTTGTGCCCTTGGGAAAGGCACTTTACACGACTTTACTCACTTAATTCAGGTGTGAATGGGTATCTAGCTGCGGCTAGTGGCCTTGGCGGGGCATTTTGGCCAAGACAGGCCTTAGGGGCATGTTCGAGCATGATGCACCCGCCATGGCGCACGAGTCGGGGGTAGGAGGAACCCCCTACATCCTTGGTCGGAAGTCCTCCTAGGAGACGGATACTCCGAACAACAAAGCTGCATCTGCTGAAGCCGTCTCACACATGTCATACAGTTCTGTCCCTGTGAGACTTAGTGCTACAGTGGACGAGAGGGTGGAGAAGGAATTGCACACCCCTCCTTCACCATAAAAAGTCATGTGCAGGTCAGGCAAAACAGGTAAATGCCTGTCTGCCTGCTCATCTGTCGAACAGACAGGAGAACCATAAAAATTAGGTAGCAATAAATGTAAACTGAGTGGGACATTTCAATATTGTGTTTTGTTTTAACAATGTGTCACATAACACACACTCAGGAGCACCACACCAGTTAGAAGTACAAGCTGCATTATAAGACAGGACACTAAGGTTTGATCCACTCGCACCATGGGCGCAATATTGTGCCATGCTATAGGGATTTGCACCCTCTTTAGATTCTAACTCAAGAAACCTAACCGCAAGACCACCTTACCACTATTAGAGTGTATAAGTAGACCTCTGATGTGAATTGTTAAAAACATCACAAATAGAGAAGGTACTGTAAATGCAGAAATGTTTGCGGTGGATTAATGTTCGTGGTTTTCACGTTTCGCGGTGACCACTTCACCGCAAACTTAAAACCACCGCGAACATTTTTCTATTATGGTATTAGACTGCAGTCTATAGTGTTACCGCGAACTTAAAACCACCGCAAAAAATCTCTTTTCCCGCTACTGCGAAATTAAATCCCCGCGAACTTAAATGCATTTACAGTAGTTTCTTTTTATACTGCAAATTACAGGCTTATGTTAAGGCTGAATATTTATTTGAAAGTTTCTTGATAGATGATCTGATTATATTTTTCTGTAGTGACTGCTTCCCAGACTGCCCAGATGACCTTGACGGAGGCTTGGTCCGCTGACCTTCAGCAAACGTCATCAGCAGCCTTTACCACACTGCAAACCAAAGTGCAAGAGGCTGTGAGTAACACATTGATAAAATTTCATTAGATGTTTAGTTTATTACGCAACAATGGAGCAAATTAAAGGATTAAGTTATGAAAATGTTATTGGAAGGTTTTGTTAACTAAAGTTTAGTCTTCTTTTATAATGATTATGCCAATTACCAACACAGTTGACCCAGATGGTAAATGGAGTGAATATTTGATGTGTACATGATGCAATTTTTAAAATATCGTCCACTGTCTTGTACACAATGTAGTAGTGTCAACATTGAGTTTTTAGACATTGATTACGTAGCAACTTACATTAGATGTCAAGCGCCAAGAATCTATGCGTCTCATTGAGTAGGGACAATTATATCATTGAACTATGAAGGTAAATAGTGCAAATTGGTATAGATATGAAAACTAATCTTCATTTATTTTCTATCTTTCCCACAAAGACTAATCTTCATTAATTTTTTTATCTTTCCCACAGCTTACAGTTGAACTCGGAAACACTGTTGGATTTCAGAGTGTCAATGTTGTATCTTTCAAAGAAAGGTCTGTTATGGCTTTCCTTACGTTCAATATGCAAGGTCAAGCAACAAATTTGATGCTATGTGTATGTCTCCTACCTTGAAGCCCAGTTTAATGATATGATAAAAGTTTAAGACGTTAATTGCTCATTAGCAGCTTTTGATTTTAAATTCAGTTCAGTCATCCATCTGGTGACACTGATTTTGAATTGCTATTGTTAAGTCAGTGACGCTTTGCAGGAATGATACTGATTTCTCATTTTCAAGCCACGATAGTGAATGTAGTACATCACCATTCTTTATAGAATGCTGTCAACTTCAATACTGCAATATAGTGTAACAAAAGTATATCGCATTTTCCTGTGCAGTTCTACATCCACAGTGACAGCAGTGGTCAGAGTGATTGCAGTGTCCTATGCTACAACAAGTGTGCAGAATTCCTTCACACAGGTGGTCAGTTCCGGACAAGTAGGGACAATAACGGTCAACAAGACGTCAGCGATAGTAACGAAAGACGGTAGGGAACTTCGGTAGACTCTTCATGGTATAAGCTGCTTCACAGTTAGTTTGTTTTGAGCATGTACGAAGTCAAGTGAAGGCCCATAACTTTCAAAAGTCTAAACCATTCTTGATATAATTACCATACGTAGGGCTGGGTACCGGTACAGAAAATTCAGGTCCAGGTCCGGTTCAGGTCCAGAGGATCAGGTCCAGGTCCGGACCTGAACCTGGACCTGATTCAGTATGACTCATACCAATGGTCCATTTCACTACAAAGAAATCTGTTTGGTGGAGTATTAGACATAACACTGGCGTTTTAAAATACTACAACGCTAACTGCACCTGTACGATTGACTGTAAACATTGGTAAAAATTACTATAAACTCTACTCTACTTCACTCTTGTCATTTTCTTCCAACTGGAAGCGCCAAAACGTATGAATGCCTTATAAAATAATATGTTAATTTTCTAATCGGTCCAACATCCGGTCCACCTAATTTTTTCAGGTCCGGTTTTTCTGGACCGGTCCAATAAGAAAAACCGGTTTTGTACCGGTACGCTGTACCGATACCCAGCCCTAACCATACGTGTTTGGTTTAAGTCTCAGGGGCCTTCAATGTTGTCATATAATCCACTGTGCACCTTGCTGCACATACACAGTTCCAGCTAGAGACAGCATGTAGCTTATCGGATAACCTTCTATTGATTACATTGGGGAAATGTGAGCTGTTCTTCTACTCATTCAAGTGATGGTTGGATAGTATACTTGTAATTCAGCACCAAGGAGAGAGCCATTATTCTAGGTTTAGGAAATAACTGTTACAGTTACAGAAAGACATATTAAAGGATGGCTCCATAGAATGCAATACATGTACATCTGATTCTGATTCAGTTCTATCCAAAGTGTAACATTCCTTTCTACAGATCCTCTGTGGGAAAACATTCAGACATAGAATCAGTGTGTGTGCTCTGCAACCTTGCACCATTTTTTATATGTTATGGGGCTAGACAGCAGAGAGAAAGTTAAAGCTACATTGGAATGATAGATGACATGAATGATAGATGAAACAAACTTGGTCCTTCACAGTGGGTTTGTCGACAACTGTGTCTATGACGGTGAACCAAGCCTATTCAGCTGCCCTACAGAACACGACATCACAAGCCTTCATCACTCTGCAGACACAGATACAGCAGGCTGTAAGTACAATTGCAAACTGTTGCAAAATTATGCTGAGAGTTGAAACCCATGTGTATTTATAAAAGAAGAGATCGAGCAGATTTGGTGATCATTTCAAAATTCATTTGCGATTAGGATACCAGCAATTCTACCAGTAAATTGTCAATGGTAGAGATCCAGTCATATAATCTCTGTCTACAATCTTACCCAGGAGAAGATCTGATTTTGCCAGATCACAATCTCTATTCTAGCATTTATGTTGTATTATATTTGATGTTCTTCCAAAATTCCACTTGTAAATTTCCTATGGATTGTTTTGTCCACACCCACACTGTAACTTTTATCTTTACAGATGACAAAGAGTCTTCAGACCACAGCAGGCTTCCAGGCAGTGCAGGTTTCACAGTTCAAGCAAACGTAAATAATCTGAGAAAAATATTTTGTAGACAAATTTCTTTAGTCACATTTTTTTCCTTTTTTATTTACCTATTTGCATGTATTTGGTTTCTTTTTCTCCCCACGACTACTTTTTAAAAATTCCTTTGCTTATACAATATACTTTTTTTAGGGAATCAAGTAAAATACAAGTCATCCTGCGGATAGTAGCAGCTGAGTACGCCCTAACCAAGGCACAGGAAAGTTTCACAACGGTCGTGAAGACGGGGAGTGTTGCAGGTGTTTCTTTGGATGCTACTTCTGCCGTGGTGCAAAAAGATGGTAAGACTTATCACATACACTGGTCGAATGCTAAATTTTTCATACATTTTTCTTTTCCCGACCTCTCAATCTCGGAAGTTAAGCAACGTGCAGTCCGGACAATTCTTGGATGGAAGACCACCCAAGGACGACCAGATGCTGTACCTTAACCAGGAATTCCACGAAATTGTCTTTTGGAAGGGATGTAAGACGGGTTTCTTGTTTGAGGAGGCAACTTGAGCACATATCAGCCACATTACTCACACGTTGGGTAACAAATGGCTGCAAGTAATACACCATACGTATTAGTAGCAAATGATGCCAATGAACAATTAATAGACAGGTTTGGTAATTGCAGTCGTGTATTTTTCTCAGTTACGGTGTCAAGAACGCTTCAGATGACCATCAAACAAGCCTTCACCGCAGCCTTGCAGGACACGTCTTCACAGACCTTCATCACCTTAAAAACTCAAGTTCAGGATGCTGTAAGTTATAGTTAAGTTATAATTAAACACTAAATGTTGGATAGTGATAGAATGCTACATGTATGATGAGCAATTGCAAGGGCTCTTTTATATTTATCTTATGCTCATACTGAATTCAGTAGATAAATTAGGAAAGTGAATTGTGACCTTTTTAAAGAAAGGAACTTTAATGATTGAATTTGTTTCTAATCAGTTTATCATTTTCATACCAGGTAACAGAAGAGATGTCTGCTACTGTTGGCTTCCAGCGTGCTGTGGTGGCTGAGTTTAAACAAGAGTAAATTTCTTTCCTTCATTTCTTTTCAAAGTTTGGTAAAGATACGAGATTTCAAATACTGCAAAATAATCACAATTTTGCACTCCTAACATAATCTATGCGTGCTCATGCACATGCTTCATGGTAACTTGCTCCTTGATTTTTCCTGCAGGTCTAGTAACACAGTTGCAGTTATCAGGACTGTCATGGCTTCCTATGCCTCCACAGAGGTGCAGAACTCATTTGTTACTGTGGTAAAGAGTGGACAAGTGGGTAACCTGGTTGTCGATGCCAACTCTGCGACCATCAAACAAGACGGTAAGAAGCAAAGTGTTGCTGCCAAAAAGTGAAGCAATTTTATATGTTTCACCCTTGTAGACCTGTTTGCGTCTGTGGGGCCTGGACCAATTAGCATGCAGAAGACAATGTTAAGCATTTGTACTTGAACCACAAGATCGCTGCTTGAAATCAAGGCCTATACTTGTCCAAGCTCTTGTTTCAAAAGGACAAAATAAGAATCGACCCAAAAGAAAAAAGACTACCTACTTACATGTACCTACCTACAACGTAGATCCTTGACATCCAGGTCGTTTGGGGAGGGAGTTAGCCTCTCCCTCGCTACAGTCTGGCCATAGATCTAGATATAACTGTTATGACAAATGTCATAATTATTGTACAGTTTAGAATTGCAGTATCATATATGATTTGAGTGATGGATCAAATGTTAATCTGAAATATAAGTACATTCTCTAATATTTGTATTTCTGATTTTTTTCTCTCTACAGTGACGGTTACTCGTACAGCATCGGTGACCCTGAGCCAAGCCTGGTCAGCCACTCTGCTAAACAAAACATCAACAGAGTTCAAGATGCTACAGACACAAACAGAAACACAAGTAAGATGGGAGAGACTTTATCAGTTGTAAGGAACTGCCACTTTTTTAAATTGCAAATCATTATGTAAAATACTGATGGTGTTCTTCTTTCCACAGATGACATCAGTGTTGCTTGTCATCGTTGGCATCCAAGGAGTTACAATTTCTGAATTCAAGGAAAGGTAACTTTTTATCAACCTTATTCAATTATCTACTGACCATACATTTGTATGTCAACTCAGAATTTTGAGCGGCAATATTTCTGAAACGATTTCTGTCACATACCAAATTGCTCCGTAATTTTCTGTTAGATTTTTATATGCTGTCTATCATGAGTTCTTCAACACACACCTTGGAGACGCGATGTTTCCTTGTAAAGTGACTTCTGTCACGTACCATATTGGTCCCTGATTTTTTGTTAAATGTCTATCATGTTTGCAACTCGTCAAAGGTCCAAGCTATTGTCAGACTTGTGGTAATTAGTATATGTGTGAATATGTCAACCCAGAATTTGAAATGCAATGTTCCTGTCTAAAATGATTTTTGTCACATCTGTGTCTGTATTTATATAGCCGATATAACGCCCTTCGGCCTAACACACCTGCTTTGCAACATTGCTCCTTGATTTTCTTTAAAATTCCTATCGTGTCTTTAGCTCCTCCAAGGTCCAGGCAGTTGTCAGACTTGTGGTGGCGGATTATGCCTCCAAGTCTTCCCAAACGTCATTTGCGACTGTCGTGGAAACTGGAAAGATTGGTACCATAAGCGTGGACCCTACATCGGCAGTTATCACAAAAGATGGTAGGTTTGTAAGATGAGTGCAAGTATATAAGCTAAGAAATTATTTGTTGATTGTTTGTTTGCTTTGATGATTCTTTGTCAAAATATCTCTGTCAAACAGCAGAAAAGTCCATCGGCTTACAAGTATAGAAACTCTAGTTGAAATGATATTTGGGCAGTAAAACATCAAGTATTTACTCCATCATTGCATGAGTATAAGGGATTAGCTAAAATGTTTGCAAGTCCCCTAGTCTATATCATAAATTCGAGGTATCTTTTCTGACGATCAACAAAAAAGGTCAACACTATAATGGACGTATTAAATACTTGTGAATGCAATTATATAAGTCAATGTAGACAGCCACTATGTAAAGCATATGTTAAGTATTAACGAAAGCCTTGTCTCATCAGTGAGTGTCACATCCACGACCTCCATGACCTTGACCCAGTCCTTCACTGCTGACCTCACCAACACAACAAGTGCAGCATTTATTGCCCTCAAGACTACGGTGGAACAGTCGGTGGGTCAAACCTTTTTGTCTTATTTTAAGAAAAACAATGCTTGGTTTTAATACATCTAGATGTGTGGATAACTTGATGTATGTAATTGTACTGGAAAGTCAGTCATTTTTTAGGTTACATGATGTTTTAAGTTTGCAGTTATAATTCTATACTACAATTTTGCTGTAATAATTTCCTAGTAAGGGGTCACAATGAAAAACATGAAAATGAACCCGCAAGCATTTCAAGATTTGCAAAATCCGGGGAACATATATTTGAATAATATCATGATTGTATGGAAACTCATGTAAAAATTGGTAATGTTGCTTAAATGTTTATGCATGTGATTTTGCATTCCTCTGTCGACTATAAATTTCCGTTGTTTAACATACATGTATTTTGTTCCATAGATATCAGAAACCCTGATTCAGACCGTTGGTTTCCAAAGAGTAGAAATTGTAGAGTTTGTACGATCGTGAGTATGGTTTTAAGTCAAGACCAAAACTAAAACCACTGGGTGATGGCACTAGTCTGCTGTTTTTGGGACTGGCAAAATATTCGAGGACTCATTCATATCTTTTTGTGAAGACACTTATATCTGTGATAAAAAGATCTACATGCATACATTCTTGTTTACCTTCTCTTGCAATGTTTATGATCAAATTTATTTTGGCATTCCTGGTGCATTTCCTATAACAGTTGCAATTTTAACTGGATGTTCTTAACAAGTATTCAAGGTGGACATTTCATATATGGATATACATTGTACATTGTACATGCTGCGTACACTATACAAAGGACTTAGTACATATTCTAAGTCTATTGCTGTATTAATTTCTGCAACTATGCAAAAAATAATTGCTCCAAACTATTTCAATATTGAAGGTGTCTATTCTGCATTACAAGCTAACACCCATTCATGCCAGGGTGCGTTAGTGAGGTTTCTCTTCAGGAGATCACATGCCTCTCCAAAGGTTCTGTCTGCCAGGTTGTGTAAGGTTCACGTTTGTGCTGTTCCATTTCAGAGGCTAGAGGACGAACAACAACTTCCTGAGAACTTGTAGCTCAAATTATACATCCACTATGTAACACTTTATCAAGGAATCATATATTTATATTAATGTATCTATGGTTTTTATGTTGAATTTCTGGAATCTCCAACAAATTCTAAGCAAATGGAACATCACTTTTTGATGTTTAGATAATTGTGCTTGTGTATTGAAAGCCTTGTTAGAAATCTGTTACATTGTTACATTAATTATACACACAAAAAAGAGACCTCTTCATTGTGAATAAGTATTTTTGTATTATATTTGCATCGGTGTGTGTTAGGTAGCACGAGAAGGATTAAAAACGTTGAAGTCTTTGATGAACGTTTCTCCCCCCACAGTGAAAGTGGACAGGTCCAGGCAAAGGTGAGGATGGTGGTGGCAGATTTTGCAACCACGTCTGTGCAGACGGCGTTTACTACAGCCGTCAAGACTGGAAGTGTGGGGACTCTAACAGTAGATCCAAACTCCGTAGTAGTGGAAAAGGATGGTAAGGGAACTTGCCTTTATTAAAATTTACCTTAAAATTTTTCAGATTGTGAAAACCTAAGGAATTTTCCTCCACTATATGGGTATCATGGTTGGGAAATGGAAAATGCACTGGTTTTCTTGTACAAATAACCAGTAGTAACACCATGTTGATGTCTTAAACATCTGACCAAATAGCTATTATGTGGTGTGTCCATGACACTACTTGCCTAAATCATCCAGAATGGTTTTATCACAAGAAAATATTACATTAACATGGTACATGAATTTATTACAAATTCATTTATCTAGTGAGTACGACATCCTCCATATCCATGAAGATGACCAGTGTGACGTGGAATACAGCCTTAATGAATACGTCTTCCAAGGCCTTCAGCAGTCTTAAGCTTGATGTGGAAGAGTCGGTAAGCATCTTCTGACACCCATTGCTATAAGACAGTAGTTTCAGCACCAAGGACAGACCATACACATCAGTTTCTAGTGTGCGGAAAGTGTTACGGCATTACGGCATTACGCCATTATGGAGTATGAAGGCAAAGATATGGGATTAAGGTTTCAGTCTGTTTTATCGCTACCCTGGCCAACAAGTACAATTTTCTACATCCCTGCTTCAGAGCTGCAACATCCCATCTAATTCTTGAGTGGACTGGCTTTTTTAAAGGCCTTTCTAGTTTCGCATGGTTAGGAGTATGCAAACTGATGGAAAACTATGATCATATTACCTTTCAGGCAGTGTATTAATCCATGAAAACAGCTTACTTGTACAGAATTTTGAAATATTTTTGGAAAGTTGATCACGAGACAGTAAATTCAGCACCAAGGAAAGATACTGTGTGTATAATGTGTTGTAAATATATATTTTTTTTTACTTGTCAGTTGCTGCTTGTGATGGTGTCAGTAGTGGGATTCCAGCGAGTGGAAGTAGCTGAGTTCAAAGAGTACGTATAACATTTGATTATCGATTGTATCATTTGGCATGGGAAGTGCAATGCTTGTAATGCCTAATCTCCGCTATAGGAAACCTCATGTACCCCTAAAAAGTAGTTGGGCCATTTCTACCTGCAAACAAAAGTTTCCAAAGATTGTTATTGTTAAGGTTAAAGAACTTAAAAGAGGGACTATTTTGACCTATGGAAACCAAGATAACACAATATGCTTTCATGCAACCTCGCTGGCTGTTTATCTAGTGATATGCAAGGTATTAAACATCCAACAACAGATATATGTGCCTAACATATAGCGTAACACTCATTTTGTCCTCGAGTTAGTTATTGCTCTTTCTCCTTTTCTAGGTCCAGCGGAAATGTAGAGGTGGTTTTGCGTATGATGGTGACGAGTTACGCCTCAGCCAGTGTTACCACATCCTTTACCCAAGCCGTAACATCAGGAAAGATCGGAACCATCACTGTAGACCCCGCATCTGCCGTGGCCATGAAAGATGGTAACAATGTCAAGTATATTTTACGATTGACTAATGTTTTTTTTTCTTGTTGACTGGAAATAATGAATATGATGGCATTATGGGTTTAGTATTGAAGTGTAGTCATAAAACTTTTATGAAAATAAACCAAGTTTGGTAGTCCTTGCATGTCGCTGATAAGTTATGCAACGGGTTGGGGCGGGCATATTTGTATGTTTTCAGCTTTGATTCGCGTGAATTACCGAACTCTCAAATCTAGACTTTGCTCCTTCGTATTCAGCAAGCTGTCTTTTCCACCCTTTCATTCAGTTGTCCTCATCAAGTTGTGGCAAAAGGGTCTTAAACATCACATACGTAGACAACTTCTTAGCTCAACCACATGCACTGTTTGTGATGTTTTTAAACAG
Source organism: Branchiostoma floridae (assembly GCF_000003815.2). Lineage (NCBI taxonomy): Eukaryota > Metazoa > Chordata > Leptocardii > Amphioxiformes > Branchiostomatidae > Branchiostoma > Branchiostoma floridae. The sequence goes on from NC_049995.1 coordinate 2,881,022, forward strand.
CTTTGTCTCTTCCCCAGTGAATGTGGCATCGAAAGTGGCCATGACAGTCACCCAAACATGGAACCAACAGCTGACCAACACGTCATCTACTGAATACACTCGGTTAAAGACCCAACTAGAAACTTCGGTAGGTTTTAGTATGAAATCTTTTTGTTAGGGAAAAGCTCTTTCTGAGAGCTATTTGAATGTATATGTGTATGAATTATTAACCTCCATGAAAGAAGTTTTGTGTTGATCAGTTGGTCTGTGATCAGGAGTTTTCAGTCAGTAAAAGTTGGGATTTATTCATCAGCATTAGTTGAAAGTACATCACACATAGAGTTTGATTTTTGTCTTTTTTCTATTCTCAAAAGTTTTCTTTCTAACAAATCTTGAAATTTCATTATCTCCTTTCAACAGTTACAGCAAACGTTCCTGACCATTGTTGGCTTCCAGAGAGTGGAGATACAAGAGTTCAAGAAAGTGTGAGTATCACTAATGTATGGCAACGTATTTGATGGTGTAGGTAACTATCAATTAGCTCTTGAACCTCCAGTTAGTATAGTTTTTAAGGGAGATAGATTTAAGTGGTAGATAATCATGTACTGGTCCAAGGATATCACCTTCCCTAATACAGATAATTTCTTCTTTCTTTCTTTCTTTCTTTCTTTCTTTATTTTGGATACGATATAACAATAATTTGTGTGCAACATTTGCGCAACAGGCAGGGTTAAAAGCATTCTGTAGATTGAACAAATAACGTTAACATGCATTGGCATAATACCGGTCATAAGCCTTATACCGGTCGATTAAAAATAGTGGAACCTACACATGCAACAATAGTTATTTCTGAGGTATGCACACTTCAGACATCTAGGTGTCCAATACATAATTTACAAAGCATCGATAACAATGCATTCGAAGACAACAAGGCCAAAAGTTTTCAGGTCATTTTCGGGGCAGGCGAGCTCGTCGTGGGACAAACACACTGTCACGTTCATCGCTGGATTTGTAGATAATAATCACATGTGCTCACGGCACAAGACGAGCATGATTCAACAGCAATCTTGAATTTCTTTTGGTGACCTACAACTCGTGTAAAAGTGTGAGGAACCGTTGCATTATCGCCCGGATCTACGGCTGAATGGGTCAAATTGAACGTACGCCGCCATTTTCCCGCCATTTTTAATGCTACGGCCAGCAGTAAAGTTTTACGTCATAGCGGTTGTGACGGACCAAAATTAAATGAAAATTCTTGTCAGTATACGCCCATTTTCTCATGACTTTTTGTATGCTCATGCAGATTTTGGTTTTGTGCAACTACTAACAGGAAAGAAAGGAACAACAGAGGATGTATAAAGGTACATAGCGGCAGTTAATTGTGCCGTGTTTCGTTCGACCGGTATAGTGCACCCCCCTCCAACCACGCACCCGTTCTCCGTGCAATTCCGCGGTGTGTTCCAATTACGATATTATGTTTTTAGCAGGACCAGAGAGACAAAATAATTTACACAGAAGAAGTGGCAAAGGTAAGCTGTAACAGCAACATGTAACTGGAGAAAATGATGCGTTGATCAATTGCCAAATTAGCATTGCTTGAGAAATTGCAGTAAACCGACCGGTATTATGCCAATGGATGTTAACTATTAACTTTTTATGAATGGTCAAAGTTGCCCAAATATGCTACATGTAAGTATAGGTCACAGCAAAGACATATGTACAAACATACACAGCAAAGATATACTAACAAACATACTATATATAATGATTGAATCCTTCAAATGATGTATCCAATAGTGGCAGCAACATCCAGGTCATCATCATCCTGGTGGTTGCCCAGTACGCCACCACATCGGTGTCCACGTCCTTCAGTACTATCGTGTCATCTGGAACTATTGGGACTATCACTGTCGATGTGAACTCTGCAACTGAGGAGAAAGTTGGTAAGTAAAATCTGAAGTCCCCTGTTTGCAGTCTTGGTAAGGTGTATTGTCTGCTCCAATAGTCAGTAATCCAGTAAATATTTCAGCGTTGATGATATACATTTTGTACAACCTATCAATTTGTTACCCAGTCCAAGTAAACATATTTATGCCGTAGGACTGAAATGACATCTTACCCGGTAATTGTTAACGCTAGGTCACCTTTATCAATGGGGTTACCTATATCTGTTGTATCTAAAAACAGGCTGTTTGTAAATACGGACTGTTGTCTCAAATTGCAATATTTTTAAAATATTGCAGCTTGAAAAACCATCCATCAAATTAAATCCCTACATACATTTTGTTAGATACAGCGGATATAGGTTACCTCACAAGTAAAGGTGAACTGTCGTTGCACTAATTCTAATTCTAAAAATTTTAATTTTTCTATTGTCCTTATGTGTTTCCCAAACAATTCTCATGTGTAAGGATGCTACGATATGTTAAGAGGAAGTACTAAGTAGTGGGCCACTAACCATGATATGTACATGTGTACATGCATGTAAAATTGCTAATAACATATGATGTACCTATTTCTTTAGTACCTGTGACACGCAGTACAACTGTGTCGCTGACTGAGTCCTGGAATGCTGCTTTACTGGACTCAAATACTACAGAGTACAAAACCCTCAAAACCAAAGTGGAAAACTCTGTAAGCTCCTTATTTCATTATCTCAAATAGGCAACAGTTAAAAACATAGTCTGTCTTACAATGTTTAAAAGTTCATCAGAATTTTTTGAGAGAGGACTTCATATAGGGACATTGAATTTGGTAATTGCAATCAGCAGTCAAATCATGTGAATATGTGAAGGAAGTTGTTTTGGAATTGAGCACAATTCATTCTTGAGGCAGATTTTTATTCTTTTTACGTTTTCTCTTCCAGTTCTTTGAGGTTTTTGTAGTTATTACTGGATTCCAGAGGGTCACAGTTGTTGAGTTCAAGGAAAGGTATGGAAATGATTCAATTATCCTAATTCTTTTCATTTCAAATATTTGAAATCACATCAGGAGCTTGAAGTTATATCATGGAAGCTCATCTGTGTTGGTAGTTATCATAGTACAAAGCTAAACTTTCTTCCAACACAAAAGTATACACGGATCAAATTTTCAACGACCACTGCCGCCTTTCCGGGATCAATATTGATGACCAATCACTTCAGAATGTAAACTCGCGAGAGTTAAGGACATGTGACGCGTGATTTTTGGATATGTGTCGTCAGCAATTTGTCAAGACAGGAAGCTTATTCATCAATTCTGTTGACTGACGAATAATGTATTTCTATCCAGCTCTGGTGTTGTGTCGGTGGTTCTGCGGATTTCCTTGTCTTACGCAGCTTCCACGTCCTTCGTCACCACTATCAAGACTGCTGTGTCCTCCGGAAAAATAGCTGCTGTGTCTGTCAACCCTGCCTCGCTACAGCTGGCAGTAGACAGTAAGTGTTTGAGTCTATGAATTACTTCCAGAGTCTGGTATAGCACAATTAAAAATCTTATGTTTTAGCATGTATTAGGAATGAAGAATCGATTATCATAACATTAAAATCAAAATGTTCAAATGATGAAAATCTTGCCAGCAGGTAAGAACATTCAGGCTGTTAATAACGAAGTCTTTTTTTTGTGATGAACTCAAACAAATTACCACTTACAATCAACAAATTGGAAAGAAAAAGCAGGTATCGGTTAAATGCGGAAATAAAAATTTGATTTGATAGATACATTGATGAATTCAAAATTCAATCAACTGTTTTATTGAAATGACATATAAAATTGTAATAGAAAATAGTAATAGAAAAATATAAATATAGCATTATTTTCTGACATAATATTGCATGTCCTTCACAGAGCGTGTTGTGCAGCAGGCAACCTTCAAACTGACGCAGCCCTGGTCGGCCAATCTGCTGGTGGTCACTTCAACAGAGTTTATTACACTCAAGAAGACTGTGGAAACCCAGGTACAACCCCTGCTAGTATAGCAAATTGTTCCCAAGTAATTCCTTTTTACTATAGTGTGTTTTTTACTTTTATGTATGGCCTTACTGTGGTTTTACTTTCCTTTTTACATGTTAAACACATTCAATTTGTTTTATTCTCACAGTTCTTCCAAACCTTTGTAAACATCAACGGCTTCCAGTCAGTGACTGTCAAAGAATTCCAGGAATCGTATGTAGACTTTATTACACACCATTTTACATTTCAAATATCGTATTTTTTTAAGTTATAAAAAGCTGTGCTGAATGGAGGAATCTGAACTAAATGACTTTTTGTCCCAGACTGCACAAAAACAGTAGGCAATCGTAGCTAGATTTTGATGACAGCTAACATATATAGTCATGTTTTTGCTTAATGATGAAACGTGTGTCATGTTCTTGCTGCTATTTTCTTCAGGAGCGGAACTGTTACTGTTATCTTCTACATCATTGTGGCGGAGTTTGCCACCACCACTGTATCAACAACGTTCACCACAGCTGTGCAGTATGGAACTGTTGGAACCCTGACAGTGGTCACAACCTCAGCTGCTGTCACTGTCCCAGGTGCTGAATATTTTGTTGTTGTTGTTATGCCTTCATTTAACATTGAAAACCTCGGTTATGTTATGTAATGTCTGGAACTGTGGGAACCCTGACATTGGTCACAACCTCAGCTGCTGTCATTGTTCCAGGTGCTGAATATTTCGCTGTTATTGTGACTTCATCTATCATTGAAAAACTCTGGTAATGTAATTTCTGGTACAGTTGGAAGTTGGAACCCTTGCAGTGGTCATATCCTTAGCTACTGTTACTGTCCCAGGTGCTAGATATGCTGCTGGTGTTGTGCCTTCTTTTATCATTGAAAAATGTCTGGTAATGTTATGGTAATTTTGTGGTCTGAAAATTTAAGTTGCTTTTTACGATGTACATAAGCTTCTCTAATGTTTTCTTATGTAAAAGTTGAAAAGTTTGTCATCCGTTACTTATATCATTTATGGAAAATTAAGTGTGGTGTCATACAAGCTACTGTTGAGCGGGCATCGCAGGCATTTTTTTTGCATGACACAATAGAAATTCAGTCAGTCATGATCAGTCAATCATTCATTTATTCAACCAATGGCACTGTAATAGTATATTGCAAGCAATTGATGTCACTACTACTTTTTTAAAGTCAGAAATGGTCAATATACAGAATTTTCTCATTTCTAAGTGCATTTGTCACATGGTAGCTTTACCCAAGGTTGATAAAAGAATGAAACGGATTTGTATTAATATCTAGATGAACATGTTGTACATTGTCATATGTGTTTTTCTGTATTGTATAATCCATACAGTGGAACGAACCATCTACAGCAACCTTGTGGTGTCAAATCCATATGACTGTAACTTGTTGGACAAGAAAAATTCCAAGTACACCAGATATGTCAACCAGTTTACAGCAAATGTAAGTCACCTGGAAAAAATACATGTTCCTTTGATAATCATTTGTATCATAATTGTAAATGTCTGGGGTCTTAGCTGTTTAAAGAGTACTACACTTACTTAGATATCATACTTAGTATTGATTGGATTAAGTACAACAATGTTATTACTGAGTGGAACTAAGGATGGACACTGTACAGTTGTACAAACTGCCAACCTACATATGAATATGATTAACTCTACCAGTATTTGTTTTGTTTGATCCAAACATCAAACCCTAGGCATTTAAGCCCTCCAACTGTTGTCTCTCCGTCCTTACCTTAGGCACCCCAGGCCCTCCCGCTCATCCCAGGGTTCAAGAGTTTTGAGTTGCTCTGGCTGGGAACATGGTAAGATGCATCAAGTCTTTTCCGAGTTGATCAAAGAAATCTGTCAGAATATGTACTTGTCAGTACAAACTGGGTTTGCAACTAGTGGTTTTAAATCACCAGGTATGCAATTCACTCAATACAAGGACATATTTGGGCTAGTGTCTCACCCTTTTCTCGAATGTCCAATATCTTCAGGAGAGATGGCGGCATTCTAGTTAACATGAAGCTGAACGTGAGTGAGGCCACGACGAAAGACGGCGTCCAGCAATGGATGAAAACCATTTCTGAAGGAGGAGACTTCGGCGACCTGAAGCTTAAGTCTACTGGATACGGAGCAGCAACATCAGATGCAGAACTTCCACAACCAGCCCAGGCTGACTTCGAGCTTTTGAATCTCACTCTATCAGCAGCATCGCCGAAACAGGTCTACCCAGCTGGTGTCATCAAAACGAAGTTCGACTTCTTCATAAAAAATTTGGGTAATCTAGATGTTGCAGTGACAACGAATGCCTTTGCCACGTTTAAGGCATATTTCACGAATAACGCGGAATTGGAGTCTGCTACAGTGAAGTCCAATGCTACAGATGTCACCGTTCCTATAAGCTCAGAGGCGTTGCTGCACGTGGGACTCAATGCAAAGGGAGCAGAACAAGTAGGTTGTTTCGCATCTATATCTTGCCAACTTGTATCATGTAATGATGTAACCTAATAGTATGTAACAAAGAAAATTCAGAGACAATGATGGGATTACATATTTGTATGTATATGATTGAATTGCAAAATAAATATACAAAAGGTTTTTAATGTTATGTTTTATCATGAAAGCTTTTAGATGCAAGACTGCAACATGGCTCATACATTTTGGGTCCGAATGCACTTTTCGAGAAGAGATTATACAAATGAAATGCAAAACATCTAATTCATATCTGTTAGATTTGATTAGATTACATTAGATGTTAGATCCTAGCAATAGTGCATAATCAGTTGAACTTCTATACAGATTGACATACATTGTACCTGTTACAATTGTTGCCCAATAAAAAATATTGTTGCCCAATAAAATTATTCTTATCTCAATCAATCCCCACTACAGGTAGGAATAATAAATGTGGTGGCACCACTTCAAGTCCCTGAGTCAAACTGTGGTGACTTCACCCATGTGTGCATCAATACTGTCGTAGCAGACGTGCCTGCCTTCTTTGACTACCAGCCGTGTAACAACGACGCGTGTTACGAGCTAAAGGCTGTAGGAGCAGGCGGTGGGCTGGAGAAGAACTGTCCACGATGTGAGTAATGTTAAATTTGGCATGATGATAAGGCTGTCGATTAGAATATATATCAAACTTGAAAGCTTGTACTCAACATACAAAACTGCTGTGCTACGTCTCAAGACCTTATTCAAATTAATGCAAAGAAGCAAACCCAAATTGTGCCATTTTTCTAGCCCAGAGTCCAGCCTTGTTAGCTTTGGTTGCTACCCTGTTGCTACCTGGTAGGGTATACATATATAGCAACATTCGGGTACGGACCAAAGCTTATAACAAGGCTGGACTCCAGGCTACCATTTTCCTGTAAGGTAAATGTATTTTTAAAGAATCATTCGTCAGAGTACAACAATTATTTTCAATATTCTGTGCCAACATTACAATTATGCTTTACAATAGTTACAAATGTATTTTCTTACATTTGCATTACTTTTTTGCAAATGGAAAATAACAATTGACAAGTTTTGGATTTGGTTTGTCACTTTGCAGTGACAGGAATATGCAGCCCTGCATGCCACGCCGATGCCACCTGCCACCGTGAATCCGGTACACCGACATGTGAATGTGATCACGGCTTTAGAGGGAACGGACAAACATGTGCAGGTAACAACCTATACAGATGGCTCATTGTTAAGATACATGTACTAATAACACAGTCATGAATGAACACTGTATTTGTTGGTTGAGAAATTTCACATATTTTCTTTACAGTGAATCTGAAGATACGTCCTTTCATTGTCCTATGCAGAACCTCACCAGCAGCCTACATCTTGAGAAGGTTCTGCTAAACCATGCTGAAGACCAGAAAATTTAGTAATACTTAAAGAAAACCTCAAGTCGATTCTCTTAATGGCTGATAGCTGATCATGCATAAGCTGTGTGCAATAATGTCTTCCATCCGAAAGTGTTATTGTTATCTTTAATCATTGAATGTTTCCTTTTCATTGCAGATATCGATGAATGCAGCACTAATCCATGTGATACAGCCGGGAACCAAGTTTGCAAAAACCTGGAGGGAAGTTTTGAGTGTACCTGTAAACCCGGGTATCAACTCAACCATGGGTCATGTGTGGGTAAGTCATTACATTGTCCAGTCAAGGAAGATCATGAAGTAAGGACTCAAAGTTTAACTCATTCTTTTACAATCAGCACTTGGAGTCTCATAATCATCAGTGGATGCAATTTGTTTGTTTGTTTGTTTATTGGGGATGCAACAGTACATGGCAAGTGGCATGCCAAGCAACGGCAGGGCTGGTAGCGGCTGCCACTACAAACAACAGTCATGATACAAATAATCCTACAGCGAAAATGTAGGAAAGTTAGTTGCATGAAGAAACTGTTTTTTCTTGATGAGTTAATATGTAAGTTTGTCGTGAGGCTGATTTCAACATTGTCTTTAGTTTTAAGGACAAGTTTTTGTAGCTCATTGTCTGACCAATACAAGAGTAAGAAGAAAAGAGCAAGTAACCAAAGTGGGACCAGTCACGAACCATGTCACATAGTGTGATTTGGTCATGATGGATAGATCATAAACTACAAACTTTAAGAAAACTATACCTCTTTAGATCTTGGCATTGCCTTGGATAAAGTTAAAGTTGCCCGTACATCTGAGCAGATGTGTAGGGGTGGCGCCAATCACCATTTCTGTAGCCCTTGGGCCACACATTTGTGCAAGTCACTACAGCAGGGGGCTGGTCCACTGGTAGTGATGCTGAGTGCTAAGCCGAGGAAACAGCATGTACCAATTTTGTACAGTCTTTGGTATGACACGGCCGGTGTGACAGCGATCTCGCCAACCCCCCACCACCTCCCCATAACTCCATTCATAGTATCAATATTAACGTAATTACATGGTGATACGATAGTTGAACTTGTTTCAGACAAGGAGGGTTGGGTCCCTTGTATTCCCATTATTGCATATACCTGAGTCTTGACATAAGATGTATTTCATTGTATTCACCTGTCCTCAAGCAACCTATATATCTCAAATATGAAGTCTCTACCATGAAGTGACCACAAAAGAACTATGTAATGTCTTTATTAATTGTGCAAATATTAGGTATTAATTAGAATAACGCACATTTTGGTATATGCACCTGGCCAAGGGATATCTTCACCTCCAACATGACTGTTTTCTCTAGTATTTAGGAACTGATGCATTTACCCGTGTTTCTTAAGACTGGTACTTTACCAGTGTTTGTGTAGCATTTAGCAACAGCTATATCAACTTGCGCGTAGATAGTGTTTATAATGAGAAACTATTATTCACGTGTGTTTTTGTTAGTGCTTTGGAAATGTTTCCAGCACAAGAAAGAAAACACTGTGACAAATTGAAAACATATAGCTGACGTATTCCGTACCATAGACGGTGTTGATTTATACGTTCGCAGTTGCACTGTTTTTATGCCACCTCAGCTGCAAAAATTGTCTTTTCATTTCAATGTCATGTTTCAATGTCTTTTCATTTCAATGTCATGTTTGCACCGAACAATATAGTATCGACTTTCGAGGTATGACATCTTACGGAACGGTAATAAGGTGCCATATAGGTACCAGGTAACACACCATATACGTTACTCCCCAGGTGCAGTATAGTACCAGGTAGCGCACCTGTAATATGTAGTAACCAGCTGCTCTTGGGGGGGGGGGCGGAAACGCTAAAGGGGGGCGAAAACGCTAGCAATCTAGGGGGGGGGGCGAGATCGCTGGGGGGGGGGGCGAGATCGCTGTCACACCGGGATCAAAGTGACGACCTACCGAATGCAAGGCGAACACTCTACCCACTCGGCCATCGCCTTGGATAGACTAAGAAAATCAAACCTATCAAGAACTTGACAGTGACCTGGATACATGAAGTCTGCCAGAAAAATCAAAACTGTCCAGGACTTAACAGTGTTTTCTGTCATTGTTTAGCTACCTCCAAGTTCCGCTCCACCATGAGCTTTACATCCCTGACGTACAGCTCTGACCTGGCCAACCCAACATCAGCACTCTACATCCAAACTCAGCGTACTGTGGTCATCACGGTAAGTATGATGGATGATTTTCCTTTCTTTCAATTGAGATTGTGTAGACATACGGTGGCGATTAGAGCCTTGTCGGTGGTTGGTTCTGTCACAGCCTGCTTGAAAATCTGTAAGGCATGAAAATCGTTCAAAGAATTATTGTCTTGTTCAAATGAATAAATAAACATCAACAAGCAACAATAGTTAATACACGAATTGTTTCCTTCAACAGATCACAAAGGTCTTCAAGCTCAGCACTGTCAGGTCCTCCTTTGTCGGAGTGACAGTTCTGGGGTTCAGCCCGGGGAGTATTAAGGCTGACGTATCGCTTGACGTGGCCAGTGACGCAAACCTGACCCCTAGTGACATGTCGGGGGCCTTCAAGAACGGATCTGCAGCTCTGAACGACACGTCATTAGGATTGGACACGTCATCAACAATTACTGGTTAGCTCTTGCCCTATGCTTTATTGTAATACGTTTGTGATGCTGTTCAGGGTACAGATATAATTTTTCGTTGTTGTTTGATCCTTATCGTACCTATAGTGGTGCTTGACGTAGCACGATGCTATTGCTGTTTTGTTTTTTGTAGCAAAATTTGGGGAGTTCTTGCCCATTTTATATTCTGAACTTGTGTTGACTACTGAGCTTTGAAAGCCTGTTATATTGTATAGTTACATTTTGCAGTAGTTACTTATTGTCATTCTTTTGATCTAAATTGATTGTTTTTTTCTGCTGTCAATTGTTTTAAGAGTAGATAATGTCATTTGACTTTCTTAACTAATGTCTGGATCCAATTTTTTCCCTTTCTAGATTACAATGAGTGTGCTAATGAGACAGACAACGACTGTTCTCCGTATGCAAATTGCAACAACACGGTTGGAGGTTTCAACTGTAGCTGCCGTGATGGCTTCCTGGACAACTCTACTGACAGCACCCGTCCTGGGAGAAGCTGTGTGAACATTTGTAAGCGTGCAGGACCTTTTTACCCAATAGAATATGCTGCAATTTATTATCTGCCAAATTTTTTAGGCACCTGTATTGTTACCCCCTTGAAATTGGGGTATTATAGTGCCTACTGTTTGCATCGGAGACGTCTTTCTTCGTGGTAGCTAGAGAATGCCTGGATGGATTATTTTGGTATTTTTGTCAAGACCTTAAAATCCTCAGATTATAGGCCCTTTGCTTTGGCGCTACATCAGAGGCTCAGAGCTACCAGTTTTGATATCTCGTGTTCTGGACAAGCTACATAAATGTGCCATTGTTGGGCCAACTAAGCTATTCTGATTGTTGATGTGGGGACAGTCTGAATTCTCTTCTGTTTTGTTTTGTTTTGTTTTGTCCAAACAGCAAGGCCATCATCTGCACCACCCACAACAGCATTTCCAGGTCAGTCAAACCTTGTCAAAACTAATGCAACATTACAGAATATTTCATAATTGTCTTGGACATTTTTAGTACATTAAACAAGACCTCCTATGTAGCTTGGAGGAAAACTCAATCCCTGGCCTAATTCTGTTTCGTTCCAATCGTGCTGAACACACAGTGCCCCCAACAGCAAGTTTGAGAGCACCTAAATTGTCTTGTACATTTCAGGAAAACTTTAATCCCCAGTTTAATTCTGTTTTCTGCCTATTGTGCTGAACATGCAGTGCCCCCGACGGCAAGTATGAGACCACCCACTGCCACTGTCCCACCTACTGCAGCCCCAACTGCAAACGTGTCAGCACCTGCATCACTACTCCGTGGACCCTCCACTGGTGTACCCACTATACGGCCAACAGCAACAGGTTGGTTCGTAGCAATGGACTTTTGAGGACCGTAATACCTTAAGGTGTAGAGTAAGGAAAACACTTAGTGAGTACAAAGAAAGACTATAGACCTTTGTTAAAGCTTTGTGTCATTTTTCATTATACTCATTGGTGTAGATTGTAGCTCTCAGCAGTCCATATCATTGATAGAATAGTCACTCGTTTACACTTGTCACCATTGTTATCTATACCAAAGTATTTTATTTTATACATGTTTATTATACTTTCTGTATGTTTCATGTTGCAATTAGCCCTCGGGCAAGAACTTGCAAATAAACTTCTTATTAATTATATTTTGCTGAAGAGAATGTCTCACACTTTGTAGTACAATGTTAAACTTTCTTCCAATACAAATTTTTACATGGATCAGTTTATACCTTTGTGTTGAAAGAAAGTTTAGCATTGCACTTTGATTACTACCAACACAGATGAGCTTCCATGATAATGTCTTACACTGTTTATTGCCGGCCACTACAGTACCTCCATTGCTGTCTGTAAGCCCGGGTATTAAACCTACTGTGGCACCGACTGCGGCACTTTCTGCACCACCAACTGCGGCACTTTCTGCACCACCAACTGTGGCACCAACTGCCAGTTTGGGAGTTGCACCAACGGCAGCAAGTCCAGGGGCAGGGCAGACAACTGCACCTGGAGTGCAACCAACTGCAAGTGTGCAACCAACCGTTCCTGTAGTACAACCAACTGCAAGTGTGCAACCTACCGCTCCAGTACAGCCAACTGCAAGTGTGCAACCAACTGCACCAGTAGTGCAACCAACTGCAAGTGTGCAACCAACTGCACCAGTAGTACAACCAACTCCAAGTATACAACCAACTGCACCAGTAGTACAACCAACTGCAAGTGGGCAACCAACTGCTCCAGTAGTACAACCAACAGGAAGCGTGCAACCAACTGCTCCAGTAGTACAACCAACTGCAAGTCCTGGAGCTGGAGCACAACAGACAACAGCCCCAGTGCTACAGCCATCACCTAGTGCAGGCGCACCAGACGCATCTCAGACTACTGCAGCAGCTGCTGCACAACCATCAGCAACTGCAGGGCAGCAGGCAACTGCAGGTACCTCTGCACCATCGGTAGCACCCACATCCCCAGGTAATATAGGTTTTAGAAATGAAGATTTGACCTTTACCTTGGTTTTTGAAGAGAAAAAGGAAAATGAATTTTGCATGTTGAATCGCCTTTCCACCACCCCCTTGAAGATCGTTGATGCACCATGAATCCGGAATCGAGGCATAGGAAATGTTTCTCAACAGCTCTGGATAAGAAAGCTTGATAACAATCGTTGACAGGTCATCTAGGCTATGATAATGAATATTTACTTGTGGTATTGATCAACTAATATAAACTTATGATCATGGAAAAGAACATAAATCTTTGTGTATCTAACATCTTTGTGTATCTAACATCTTTGTTTATCTAACATCTTTGTGTACTTAATATCTTTGTGTACTTAACATCTTTGTGTACTTAACATCTTTGTGTATCTAATGTTTTTGTGTATCTAACTTGGCTGGGTGGAATGGGTGTTTATGTTCAGAACTAACAGGAAGTGTGCAACCAACGGTACCAGGGGTACAACTTACACCAAGTGTGCAACCAACAACTACGGGGGTACAACTAACACCAAGTGTGCAACCACCAACTACAGGTGTTAAGCTAACACCAAGTGTGCAACCAACAACAACGGGAGTACAACTTACACCAAGTGTGCAACCAACAACTATGGGTGTACAACTAACACCAAGTGTGCAACCAACGGTACCAGGGGTACAACTAACACCAAGTGTGCAGCCAACAACTACGGGGGTACAACTAACACCAAGTGTGCAACCAACAACGGGGGTACAACTTACACCAAGTGTGCAACCAACAACAACGGGGGTAGAGCTAACACCAAGTGTGCAACCAACAACGGGGGTACAACTTACACCAAGTGTGCAACCAACAACAACGGGGGCACAACTAACTCCAAGTGTGCAACCAACAACTGGTGTACTGCTAACACCAAGTGCGCAACCAACAATGACAGGGGTAGAACTAACACCAAGTGTGCAACCAACAACAACAGGTGTACAACTAACACCAAGTGTGCAACCAACAGCAAAGGGTTCAGAACTAGCACCAAGTGTGCAACCAACAACGACGGGTTCAGAACTAACACCAAGTGTGCAACCAACAACAACGGGGATACAACTAACACCAAGTGTGCAACCAACAACAATGGGGGTACAACTAACACCAAGTGGGCAACCAACAACAATGGGTTCAGAATTACCACCAAGTGTGCAACCAACAGCAACGGATTCAGAACTAACACCAAGTGTGCAACCAACAACGACGGATTCAGAACTAACACCAAGTGTGCAACCTACAACTACAGGTGTACAACTAACACCAAGTGTACAACCTACAGCAATGGATACACAACTAACAGCTAGTGTAGAGCCAACAGCAGCGTCGGTAGCACCCATGTCTGCAGGTACAGGGATAAGAAATCATAGATCTTTGCTAACTTTTATTTTACTGTGGAGAATAAATCTAGTTGTGGGAAATAAATCTAGTTGTGGGAAAAAGAACAAATGATTGTGATAAGGAAGTTTTACTCTACGTCTACGAAGGTAAGACATCCTAGACAGACAACATGTTAGCAAAACAGTTACTCAAACAACTGAATCCATCAGGCTGGTTGCCAATGAGTAATCTAAAAGCTGTACTATCTTATACGTCAACCATCTCTGAGGCATTTCTTATAATCTATACAGTATACACATTCCTGATTTTTTGTTGTGTTGTCCTAACTTCAAATTCTAATTTTTGATAACTTGATAACAATTACTAACAGGTACTTTTTGTTACTAAATATTAACTCGCCATAAACCTACTAATACAGAGTCATAGGAATATGTACAATTCTGTGTGTATCTAACATCTAATGGCTGGTGTTGAATGAAATGTACAATTGTACATGTTTAGAACTAACGCCAAGTGTGCAACCAACAACAACGGGGGTGCAACTAACACCAAGTGGGCAACCAACAACTACGGGGGTACAACTAACACCGAGTGTCCAGCCTACAGCAACGGATGCACAACTAACACCAACTGTCCAACGTACAACAACGTATTCACAACTAACACTAAGTGTACAACCAACAGCAACGGATGCACAACTAACACCAAGTGTCCAACCTACAGCAGCAACGGATGCACAACTAACACCAAGTGTGCAACCTACAGCAGCAACGGATGCACAACTAACACCGAGTGTACAACCTACAGCAACGGATGCACAACTAACACCAAGTGTGCAACCTACAACAGCAACGGATGCACAACTAACACCAAGTGTGGATCCAACTGCAACGGACTCACAACTAACACCGAGTGTCCAACCAACTGCAACGGATGCACAACTAACACCAAGTGTCCAACCTACAGCAACGGATGCACAACTAACACCAAGTGTCCAACCAACTGAAACGGATTCACAACTAACACCAAGTGTGGATCCAACTGCAACGGATGCACAACTAACAGCTAGTGTGCAACCTACAGCAGCAACGGATGCACAACTAACACCGAGTGTCCAACCAACTGCAACAGATGCACAACTAACAGCTAGTGTACAACCTACAGTGACGGTGGTGCAACCAACTGCTTCAGTAGCCCCCAGTGTTGCAGCATCAGCAGCCCCTACAACTGCCGGACCAACCGGAACATTACCACCAGGAACAGTCGGTAAGGGCACACAGAAAAGTGTTTACCCTCATTTGGCATGTCTTCTTGATGACATTTATAGATTAAGTTGTTCAAGAAGTTGTTCTTCATGAGAAGATAACGCCTCAGGAATAGATGCATTGTACTTAATCTAATCGGTTACAAACTTCAAGTAATTGATATGTAAAATCTATAGCGGATTGATTTCATTTGGTAAGAAAAGGTACCTTAAGAATTAATAGGCAATTACTAGATTTTGAAAATTACAAAATTTAAAAATTCTTTACTGTATTTGATGACAACAAGTTCATTTTATGAAGAAAAAGAGCATCACTTAGCTGATAGCAATCAAACTTCAAATCATGTAGCTGTTTGTTATTATAAAACTAACACATTCTGGTTCTGTTCCTTTACTTAAACTTATCCCCCACAGTGGTTGAAGCTGGTACAGTGAAGGTAACCTTCCGCAGCCCCAACACCTTCACTCCTGCCGAAAGTGTCGACATGTGGTTCGACTACACTTTCGAGAACAAGGGGAACACTGACATCCCTGCCAGTAACAGCACTAATGCAGCCTTGAAGGTAAGCTACTAAGATATGTATATTTCTGCCATGTATATCTCGAGACGATTAATAAAAAAACTAAATCACTAAAAGCTAAGTAATTGTATGTGACTTATGGTCTACGAGTTCACTAACTGTTACGTGTTCAAATCAGGATAAACTAGTATCATAATGATGCTTATTGTCAGAAACTGCCAAGAGCTTTATACACGTTCATATATGGTATGAAATGCATTTCAAAGGACGAATATACCTATAAAACTTATAGGTAGAAGTCAATATCAACACAAAAGTTGTTATCGTTATGTTTAGCAAAATATAGAAGTCACTTAAGTCTCAAATTCCTTTTACCTCAGATATATTTCTATTAGACTGGACCTAAGGGAACTTGTAAGTAACGTCAGAATTCTACAGACCTGTCAGGGAGTAAATAATTTATATATCTATTACATGTACATTAATTTGTACTTGTGGCTTACTGCCTCTTACACCTGCCATTTGATCCACTCCCCCTCCAGGTTTACTTCACCAACAATGCACAGTTTGAGTCTGCCACCATCAAGTCTCCGCCCTCTACAGTCACGCTATCAGCCTTCGACAGCGCTCTCTCCAGACAGGGCATCAAACAGGGCGCTTCCTTCACGGCGCTCGATGCCACAGCAGCCGTTTCGGTCCCTGAGGCCAACTGTACCTCCTTCACGCATCTCTGTACGGTTGTGACCTACGCGACCCTGGGCAACCGGTATGCGGACCGCACGGACACCTGTCTAGCCCTGGGGTCGGGGTCCAACCAAGCTGGACCGCTGGATTGTACTAAAGGTACGGACCCTGAGTAAAGAAACTATTTTTTACAAACACAGCTCCATTCCGCCGACGTTTCAGTGACCGCCTGTAACCTTCATCAGGGCAATTCTGACTGGTTCACATTGTACCGGTCACCGAAACGTCGGTGTAATAAACCTGTGGTTGTGAAAAAAGAGTGTCTTTACTCAATAAATGTACCAATCTGATAAAACTTGATAATTCACGGAGGTACGGACCATTATCTCTTTCCTCTTGACCTCAATGAAATCTGGCATGCAAGAGTTTGTCATGGATACACAAAGGTACAAACAAACAAACAAACCTAATATGTATTCAATTCAAACAGGTCCTATTGAAACGCAAGATGATTAAGTCATACTGTGGTACTTATTATTTTACATCACAGGAGTTACGATTTACATTTTGATAAAACAATCAGCAGTCATCTCCAATGTCTGCTTAGTATAGTTGATACTCATAGAATTGGATATTTCGATCCATAATTTCAATATAAATATGTATATTTTGCAATCTCAAATAAGTAGATGAAATGTATTTTCTCAACATTATTAGTCACATTATGAGCTGGCTTAACTTTTTGATACACTTTGTTTTTCAGTGACACAAACATCCTGTTCCGGCTGTGATTCTAACGCAGTTTGTGCGACGGTGGCAGGCCAGGCCAAGTGTGTCTGTAAAGGAGGGTTCACTGGAGACGGTACCACATGTACAGGTGTGTACTAGGTGTTTACTCAGTGATACATGCAGGGTTGGACAAGTCCACTAGCCCTATTGTCCCAGGCCACGTCCTACCTGACTGGCCCGATTGGGCAAGTTATACCTTTTCCATTGAGTGTGATTTTTATCATTATACTTCCAACTTTTCACAGTCGTAGCATCAAGCATTGGTTATCACAGAAAAATAGATGAACCAATAGCAAGAATTCCATACTATTAGATGGAAATGAAAAATTAAATACATACAGTCATGTACTTTTAGAAAAACGATGTCCCCTTCATCAGGGCAATTCTGGCTCACATTGTACTGCAGCAATAGGAAGTCTTCACTCAGTAATGTACCAACCTAATTAAACTATTCAGTATAGTTTAGTACATACATGTATCATGTATATGGAAAGTTATGATGGTTCATTTATTACACAGACGTGAACGAGTGTACATCAGGCACTCCCTGTAGCAGCCTGGCCAACTCCAGATGCGTGAACACGGCCGGCTCGTACGAGTGCCAGTGTGTGCCCCGCTACTACAAGAAACGGCGGGAGTGCATGACCACGCTGACGTACCAAGTGGAAGTGACGTTCACAGCCTATAACTACACTTCTGAGTTGGCAGACAGCAACTCCACGGAGTTCATGAAGCTAGAATACACCTACTCTGAGGAGGTAATCTTATGACCCCTGCAGAAAAGCATTAAATTTTCTACATTTATTTTATAGTAGCAGTTGATTTGTCATTGGAATGGGTAGAGTTGGAACTAGGTGTGTTACTAGCATTCGTAGATTGCATTTTCAGTGGTTTTGGGCTATGAAAAGGTGATCAGATTTTCCAGTCAAGGAATTTCTGATTGATGATTTTATGAAAGTCTTCCTTGCCATTGCCGCATGCAGCAGCCACTGTCAAAACTGCAAACTACGTCAGCATCTTAAATCAGAAACCCCATGTGCAGCTGCGATAGACTTTTTTTCTTTTCCTTGCATTTTGACTCCCCATACATAGATACATGTCAAACACATTCCCCCAACCTCCTCTGTTTTTTGTTGTACTGAGGGCCTCACTCAACCTGTTCAATGTCTAATATGATCCTCCCTCTCTTCATCCAGTGCCTTGCAAAATTGTCTTTACCAAAGCTGCAATTGTTAAAGTAAGACAGTAACATGTAGATGCTCCCTCGTTGTGTGACGCGTAAGGCAATCAGAGGTCCATTATGCTTGCCGTGGCTGTAAAAATTGGGAAAATAAGTGTTTGCACTCTGAGTGTTGTCTACTTAATATGTGGTATGTTTCGTGCAGTTTGCACATTTTTAGTAAATTCCTATTTTCCTCCATGTAGATGTCTTACGTCTACCTGACAAGTACACTGAAGGATTCCTTCCACGGAATGCGCGTGTTGAACTTCCGATCTGGTAGTGTTATTGGCACTCACGCAGCCAACTTGGCAAGCAGCGGTGGACAGAGTACGAGCAATGTACAGAACGCCGTGAACTCAGCTATCGGTTCCGCATCAGGAACTGCTCTACAGATGCAAGCAAACGTCAAAGTTGCAGGTAAGACATCTAGTTTGGCGCCCTCTTTGTAAGATTTTTTTTAGTCAGGACTCAGGAGACAAAAAAGTGTCTTATTCATGAAAGAGTTGAAAATTTGCAATAATTGATATTGTTACATAGTACAAAATTGAAACTGACCTCAAATGGCCTACTGTACGAGCGATCGCTGTTGTTATTTTTATCCGGGGTATTCGGCGTTTGGCGCCTACCAGGACGTCATTAGATTGGATTAAGAATTGATATTTAAATTAGCAGATTAAATTAACGGTCAAGATGTAAATCAATCTTTTTCCAAACACCTGCTTTTTGCCTACCACTGCGTAACTGTGACATCATCACGATCGCTCGTATAGTCAGTTTCTTCTGTGTTCCAAATATTGTGACATGATTTTGTATAATTGTAGTAAAATATGCTTGGTACTTCAGCAAAAGTTGCAAGTTATTTCATAGAACATACACTACATGTATCTCTGTGCCTTTTTTTACTACAAGGAAAGCAGACATAAGTATCATAAAATGCTAATGTGTCTGAAATTACCATTGAAGCATCTTAATTTCAAATTGCCTTTTCCTGAAGACAGATTACGACGAGTGTGTCAAAGCCTGAGTTACAATGCATGCATGCTTTAGCAATACTTGCAATGTTTAATAAACTTGTATATCTCAATGATATAGTAATATATCTGTGCTGGCACTAGAATACTATTGTTAAGTGCTAGTAATATCTGAAATTACCATTGAAACATCTTAACTTCAAATTGCTTTTCCCTTTGCTAGATTACAACGAGTGTGCTAAAGCCAGTGACAATGACTGCAGTGAAATGGCAGATTGTATCAACACAGTTGGTTCCTTCACCTGCAAGTGTAAGACTGGGTATGAGGACAGGAACCCCTCTACACCTGGAAGGAACTGTTATGGTACGATTGTCGTCTCGATTGATTTGAATGTTGTAAACCATACAATAGTTCAGGTTTAATATGGTATTCACAGTGATTTGTAGTGCAGATGTGTTGCAAATATTACGTTCTGTTTTGAGTGGCTTTGAATTACGTTGCCTAGTACATGTAAATCATTTCAGACAACTACACTGATCTCTCCTTTCCTGAATTCATAATGTCTGCAGAATTATGTCCTTGTGCACTTAAATCAACTTAAAAATGCTACCATCTTCTTCAATGTCAATTTTTGCATTGAAAATAGATTTCCTGTGCTTACCTACTAATAGCATTAACTTATAGACATGAAGTAATTTTTTTCTGTTTTATCAATTAGATTGTTGATATAAGTTGTATTTTTGTTAATTTACATTGTACAACTCATTAACAACATTATTGAAAAATTCATTATAAAAGTTATTACAGGCATTAAGATCATGCGCTCCGTGCCGTTTCAGATGCTTCCCGACTTGCCCTGATTATTGGAGGTGTGATCGGCGGGCTGTTGGCTCTACTGTTGCTGCTCTGCCTCTGTCACCAGTGTATCAAGAAGCAGAGGGGCACGGTCAGGACACTTAGCATTCATTTATTCATTCATTCATATAGCAGCATGTACATGGAAAATTAAAAAAATGTCAAGTGAATTGCCTGGCTCATAAAGTACTAGTAATCCATCAATGAATCACAATTCTTTGTTTTTATGGGAATGTCCCATGGACTTTGGCCATGTTTTCCAGAGGTCCAGCGGTAATGTTCGAGTTGTGTGTAGCAATTGTGCCTCAGACAATTTTTTCTGTTTGTTTTTCCAGATATTTGCGGTCATGAACATGACTTGAGAACATCTGGGTGGATTGAATTTTGTACAATCATTTATATTGATAGGGACTGGGAGGACAATGATATGGCCGGGGTTTGTGCCCACTGGTATGTGACCTTGTTCATTTTGTCTTTGATTGAAACAGAAGAAATCTGTGGACCTGAAGTCTATAGACACGGGGGGCCTCGTGTGGGCCCGGCAGGACGATCGCACCTTCTGGTGGCCCGGAGAGGTGGTGCCTGGGAAGGATGGAGATGGCAGTCGGTGGGTCAAATGGCTCGGCATCAACACTTTCTCTCCGGTAAGCTCCTCTACATATCTGTATATGTACCTGTACGAATTATTAGCCAGTATTACTGTGGCATTGTCTTAGCCCGAGTACCTTCCTCCGTGGTGACTGCTGGCTCAATCCATTCGCTTGCCAGTCACAGAGTCTGTAACCTGCTTCAGTCTATCTATACAAGCGAAAGTATTGGTCAGTGGTCACTACGGAGGATGGTACTCAGGCTACAAAATGTAGCATTGTCTTGCATATTGGCATTGGTCCTGAAAAAGGCGACAGTGGTCGTTAAAATTTGATCCATGTATACTTTTGTGTAGGAAGAAAGTTTAGCATTGTACTAGGCTGCTGAATGCTTGGGTTAATGGGAAAACAGTAACTATGACTACCATTGTAACAAAGGTGGCTGACATCCATATGCGCTTGTAGGCTTGTAGGGGTGGTTACGAATAGTACCGAACTGTGTGCCCTTCCCCAGGTGGAGACTGTGGAAGTTGATAAGTTCCAGTCGGTGAATCAACACTTCAGCGCCAAGGCCCATGCCGGTCTGGGGTCATACCGTGCAGGTATTGAGCAGATCAAGCGGGTGAGTAACTGCCCAAACATCAACATCTTTGAAAGGAAATGCTCTTTATAAGCTGCACTATGTTGTGTAAACAGTGAGAAGGTAGCAACTCAGTTGCTGATTATTTCCACAGATATCCATGGTAGCAACTCAGTTGCTCATTTGATTTCTTGTTGTTTATTTCCACAGAAATCCATGGAGTACCCAGAACAGGTAGGCTGATCTGTAAGGTCGAAAGGTCATTAAGGCATAAAGTAGGCTCAAAACCTTTACGTGGGAAAAGGGGTAAGAGAGGATATAGTTAGGGTGGACACCAGCAAATGCTCATCTTCAGTTTAGCCTTCTAGTTGTTTTCTAATATTCCTTTTTACTGACAGCAAAATCAGCAATAACAGCAGCTATACAAATGTATATACAATGTAGAACGCCTATTCCAATTGGTTGCAAACCCTTTCTACATACTAGGAATATAATGGAGGCCACAACGCTTATTGTTCAATGTTAATATTTATCTCTCGTGTATTATATCAGGCTCCGCCCTACAATGGCGATGGCCAGTATGCAGAGAAACCAGCACCTGGCCCGCAGTACAAGAGCCTGATTGTACCGTACTACCAGGATCCTGAGGTAACTAGCCAGTACATGTATTGCAGTAGAAGTAAATTAGGGAGGGGGGAGAAGTGATGTCTTCAAATTGCTCAGGTCACTTTGACATAAATGCAAGGCTAGTTCTTTGTCTGTTTCACCATACGTATCAAGTTGTGTGTAAAGCCTAGCCTCCACCAGGCCTTCTGATGGGGGTACGGGGATGGTAATATTCGGCAAAAGATCTGGAATTTGGCCAGTGGAGTCGGTTTACACTAAGTAAATCTTTCTCTTCAGAGTAGCAGAACTCCCCTGGCAAACTTTTCTCCATAATACAAATGTAGAAGTCTTTATGGTAGAAACTAATGTCAGGCCAACATTGTGGGACCTATTTTGTTAGAAAAACGGACACAAGTTTTCATCAGTCTTGTGGAAAATCATATGAAATAACCTTCTTTTTTTTCAAACCCCCAGAGGTACGCCCAACAGCAAGAGGTTTCCCAGGTCCTGGCTCGCCCCCCTCGACCCTCGGTACGCGCGCCACCAAAGTACAGCTCCGGCTTTAAAGGGAACGCAGAGTACCAGGAGTTCTCCTTCAAACTCAAGTAACAAGACGGCCGAAGAACAACCAATTAATGCCTGTAGGAATAGCGATATTCATGCGGATTGCATGTATTACTTTTGTTACTTAAGTTTTGATAATAATGACATGTAACCAAGTACAATGTAACCTAGTACGATAACTACAATTGTAGTGAAATTTTATGATTTTGAAAAATTGAGTGAAATTCACCTTTACTGAACTTTTGTTTTGTTATTATATTTTTCAAATATTCTAAGCTTTTTTTTATACATTTACTCTTAAGTTTTGATTATCTTGATTAATGGGTTATTGCTGATAAGATTGGACCAGACATGAATAGCGTCAGATATGCTCTTTAGTCCTGCATAGTTGTAATCAAATATCGTAATCAACACTAGTAAGGCAAACACTATTGGAGGTGAAGACACCAAAGTTTTGTACTCTCTCTGAGTTCTTTATTCTAGATAGTGACATAAT